>NC_064419.1:8575000-8817500 GCF_023375975.1 Astyanax mexicanus | reverse complement strand
TAATCCTTTCACACATGGTTAGTTAAGGCTAACATTTTCTAATTCTAGCTTACATTAGTTTAGGCTAACACACGATAACAAGCTATGGACAACAGACAAGCTAACTGTAGCTAAGAACTGTTTTGCTGGCTAGCACAGGTTTACTTTATGCTAAGTCAAGCTAACTCTAGGTAGCAGCTTTAATTAAAGGAAAAACAAGCTAATTAGTGAAGGCTAACCCTCAGGTTTGATCTTAAGCTACTGCAAACAAACCTTAAAATTCTATCTAAGTTTAACCCTTGTGTGGTGTTCGGGTCTGTGGGACCCGTTTTCATTTTTCATCAAATGATACTAAAAAAATATTTTTTCTAACTCAAACTCATTGGCATTGGCTCATTTTTTGTGAAAAACATATATCAAAACATATTTTTGATAAGCACACACTGTACACCCAAGGGCTAATAAACATTGCTTCATTTGTAAATTTGAAAACTAAACTAATTTTCTACTCATATCGTGAGTTAAATTCATTTTCTTTTACATTTTATAAAAAATTTAATAAAAAAAGAGTAGCACTTTTTGAAAGAAATGTAACATAAGAAAAGTAAAGGGCAAATATTAACCATGTAAGCTGTTTATATTGCTTGCAATTTAGGTGAAGCAAGCATGTGTAAAGCATTTTAATGTAAAATTGCTTAATTTTGCTGAATTAAATACAAGTAACAAAGTAAACGAGTAACAAAAATATGAACACCACACAAGGGTTAAGTCAGGCAAAGACGAGCAAACTCTAGTTCCTGGTTCCTGGTCTATGGTTGATAAACAGAAGCATTTCCAAAATCATGGAAGCCTACCTCATTCGCCCTGACTGAAAAAAAAAACGGAATATTAGCTTGAAAAATTACCCAATGTTGTCAATACTACACCTTAATTAATGCATAAAAAGATTATCATTACAAACAGCTTGTATATTATTCTAACATTTAGGCTACATAACAACAATTTATCACAAACATATTTTAATGTTTGTAAATGCTAGCTAGCTTAGATGGTTAAAGGTGGCTAAAATCTTAAATTACCTTCGATATGAGTAATGTACCCCTGTACCCAGTTGCTGTATCCTTTTAACAAAAATGCTGTTGGTATTCGACATCCCACTTAAGCCCATTTTTCTACATCGTTTATGGTAAAACTGAAGATTTATGGTAATAGCTGAAGATTTGTCAGCCACGTTATTGTTGAGTGTGGTCTTACTTTCACTTCCTCCCACCACAGCTTCACTTTCAATTAAAAATGGTGGCCACGTAAGAAAATGATATGGCAGTCAGCAGGCAAGATGGATTTCTATACGCAATGTATAGAATAAATCAGTGTTTTTTAACCTGTGGGCTGCAGAGGAATAGCAAAATTATTTTTTTTCTATTTTGCAAAGAAACATTACAGTGTTCACATTACAGTGAAGCAGCTACTGTATCTTTGCCCAAAATATATTTTTTCCTGGAGCTGAATGTAAAGCCTGGCTGTGTCATCCTCTAATGAAGGTGGACAAAGAGGAACGATTTCGTCAAATATTGATCAGCGGGTAACAATAAGTGGAGGAGGTTGACCAGCTGTGAATAATCAATACACACTATCTACTGACCACAACAGACATATTCAAAAGAAATATCACTGTACTGTCCCACCTGTATTGCACTCCACTAATGCTTTCCAATCAACGTCCCTCTGAAGAGTGATGGAGTTTCACCGCGATCAGTAGATGTCAGTAAATTTTGACTGAAAGATGTTTGCTCTTATTTGTTTCCTTTTTTTTATTTAGGATGGGCGGGGTGTGCCAGAGGAGTGAGATAGTAGAGTTTGTTTGTGGACTGATGAGCGGAGTGTGTTGGGGGTTAAAAAAGGAGGAGTGTGTTAGGGGAGTGAGGAGATAAGTGTGTTGTGGAGGGAAGTGTGAGTGAAGAGAGGAGTGTATTGGGGAATAAGAAGAAGAGTGTGTTGTGGAGTGAAAAGTGCGAGTAAAGGGAGGAGTGTATTGGGGAGTAAAGTGTGAGTGAAGAGAGGAGTGTATTGTGGAGTAAAGTGTGAATGAAGAGAGGAGTGTATTGTGGAGTAAAGTGTGAGTGAAGAGAGGAGTGTATTGTGGAGTGAAGAGAGGAGTGTATTGGGGAGTAAAGTGTGAGTGAAGAGAGGAGTGTATTGTGGAGTAAAGTGTGAGTGAGAAGAGGAGTGTATTGGGGAGTGAGGAGGGGAGTGTGTTGCGGAGTAAAGTGTGAGTGAAGAGAGAACTGTGTTAGGGGAGGGAGGGGAATGGGTTTGGGAGTGAACAGAGGAGTGTATTGAGGATTAAGTGAGAAGGTTGTGTTGTGAAGTGAAGAGTGGAATGTGTTGGGAGTGAAGAGTGAGTGAAGTGTGAAGTGTGTTGGTGAGTGAAATGTGCGTGAAGTGAGGTCTGAGGAATGAGTGAAGAGAGGAGTGTTTTGGGGAGTGAAGAGTAAGTGAAGAGAGGAGTGTATTGTGGAGTAAAGTGTGAGTGAAGAGAGGAGTGTATTGGGGAGTAAAGTGTAAGTGAAGAGTGGAGTGTATTGTGGAGTAAAGTGTGAGTGAAGAGAGGAGTGTATTGTGGAGTGAAGAGAGGAGTGTATTGGGGAGTAAAGTGTGAGTGAAGAGATGAGTGTATTTGGGAGTAAAGTGTGAGTGAAGAGAGGAGTGTATTGGGGAGTAAAGTGTAAGTGAAGAGAGGAGTGTATTGTGGAGTAAAGTGTGAGTGAAGAGAGGAGTGTATTGTGGAGTAAAGTGTGAGTGAAGAGAGGAGTGTATTGTGGAGTGAAGAGAGGAGTGTATTGGGGAGTAAAGTGTAAGTGAAGAGAGGAGTGTATTGGGGAGTAAAGTGTGAGTGAAGAGATGAGTGTATTTGGGAGTAAAGTGTGAGTGAAGAGAGGAGTGTATTGGGGAGTAAAGTGTAAGTGAAGAGAGGAGTGTATTGTGGAGTAAAGTGTGAGTGAGAAGAGGAGTGTATTGGGGAGTGAGGAGGGGAGTGTGTTGCGGAGTAAAGTGTGAGTGAAGAGAGAACTGTGTTAGGGGAGGGAGGGGAATGGGTTTGGGAGTGAACAGAGGAGTGTATTGAGGATTAAGTGAGAAGGTTGTGTTGGGAAGTGAAGAGTGGAATGTGTTGGGAGTGAAGAGTGAGTGAAGTGTGAAGTGTGTTGGTGAGTGAAATGTGCGTGAAGTGAGGTCTGAGGAATGAGTGAAGAGAGGAGTGTTTTGGGGAGTGAAGAGTAAGTGAAGAGAGGAGTGTATTGTGGAGTAAAGTGTGAATGAAGAGAGGAGTGTATTGGGGTGAGGAGATGAGTGTGTTGCAGAGTGAAGTGTGAGTGAAGAGAGGAGTGTATTGCAGAGTGAAGAGAGGAGTGTATTGAGGAGTGAAGTGTGAATGAGAAGAGGAGTGTATTGGGGCGTTAGAAGGGGAGTGTGTTGCGGAGTAAATTGTTAGTGAAGAGAGAAGTATGTTAGGGGAGGGAGGGGAATGGGTTTGGGAGTGAACAGAGGAGTGTATTGAAGATTAAGTGAGAAGGTTGTGTTGGGAAGTGAAGAGTGGAGTGTGTTGGGAGTGAGGAGTGAGTGAAGAGAGGAGTGTGTTGGTGAGTGAAATGTATGTGAAGTGAGGTCTGAGGAATGAGTGAAGAGAGGAGCGTGTTGGTGAGTGAAAAGAGTGTTAAAATAGGTGTGAAGAATGGGAGTGAAGAGAGGAGTGTAATGGGGAGTAAAGTGTGATTGAAGAGAAGAGTGTATTGGGGAATAAGGAGAAGTGTGTTGTGGAGTGAAGTGTGAGTGAAGAGAGGAGTGCATTGGGGAGTTAAGTGTAAGTGAAGAGAGGAGTGTACTGGGGCGAGGAGGTGAGTGTGTTGAAGTGTGAAGTGTGTTGGTGAGTGAAGAGTGTGAAGAGAGGTGTGAGGAATGAGTGAAGAGAAGAGTGTGTTGGTGAGTGAAAAGAGTGTTAAAATAGGTGTGAAGAATGGGAGTGAAGAGAGGAGTGTAATGGGGAGTAAAGTGTGATTGAAGAGAGGAGTGTACTGGGGGCGAGGAGGTGAGTGTGTTGAAGTGTGAAGTGTGTTGGTGAGTGAAGAGTGTGAAGAGAGGTGTGAGGAATGAGTGAAGAGAAGAGTGTGTAGAGTGAGTGAGAGGAGTGTTTTGGGAGTAAAGAGAAGAGTGAGTTGGGGACTGAAGAGAGATGTAAGGAATAAATGAAGAGAGGAGTGTGTTTGTGGAGTGTGAAAGGAGTGTTTTGGGATGAAGAGAGGAGTGTGTTGGTGAGCAAAGTGTGAGTGAAGAGAGGAGTGCTTTTGAAAGTGAAGAGAGGAATGAGTTGGGGAGTGTGAAATTAGTGTTTTGGGAGAGAAGAGTGGGTGCTTTTGGAGGTGAAGAGAGGAGTGTTTTGGGAGTGTAGAGTGTGAAGAGAGATGTAAGGAATGGGTGAAGAGAGGAGTGTGTTGGTGGAGTGTGAAAGGAGTGTTTTGGGATGAAGAGAGGAGTGTGTTGGTGAACAAAGAGTGAGTGAAGAGAGGAGTGCTTTCCGAGGTGAAGTGAGGAGTGTGTTGGCGAGTGAAGAAGTGTGTGGAGTGCTGGAAATGAACGTGAGCTATGTTACGCAACACCGTCTCTAACAGGCTTGCTGCTGTTTCTGACCGGTGGCAATTCATTAGCATATGACTGGCCCACATATATATGAGTGTGTGTGTGTGTGTGTGAGCGGAGATATGTGGGGTGTGAATCACTGTGTGTTGGGGGAAAGTGCAGTGTGTGTGTGTGCGTGTGGGGCGAATCTTGCTGAGGTGTAAAATCATACAGTGAGGTTCTGTAAATGCTCTGAGAGATACACACACACACACACACACACACACACAATCACTCAGATAAACAGGTGCTGCTACAGGACCTTTAAGACTGGTAAATGTAAATGAGCTCTGTTCTGACTGGCTGACCTGTTATATGATTCAATAAGCAGTCCATTATCAAAAACAATCCTTATAACTCTAGCATGCATGGGTGGTGCTGAAGGGTTATAGGAATAACTGCTGGATGGGGCTAAATTACTGTAGTTGAAATGGGAGGAGCTAAACTGCTGTTGGCTAAATGGGTGATGCCTAATTGCATGAATGGGTGGAGCTAAACTGTGGGAAGTTTGCCAACACCTTGAAAATAAGCTGCAGCATTGTTGCCAATTATACAGCAAAATAACAGGACAGGTTAAACTCAGAACTGGCCAAAGAAGAAGAGCATCAGCATCAAATCCAGAGGTTGGCTTTAAAAAAAAAGTTAATCAATATCAATATCAATAAACTTTAATTAATAAATTTTCTGGTCTAATTTCATACATAAGGCGCACCGGATTAGAAGGTGTATTACGCAACACTAGTAAGGAACAGGGGTGTCGCCATGTTTTCAATCTAATTCAGCAGGTTTTGCTGCTGGGGGGTGAGACCTGTAAAGCTAAGCTAAGCTAAGTAAACAAAACTGTAATTCTTAAAAAATATATAACAATCCTTTAAAGTCAAACTAGTGCTTGATGTTAATCTGCACAGATTTCTCTTCTGAAAACTGTTTATTTGGGTGAGTAAAGCACTTATGTTTATTTACAGTCAGCTTAGATTTGCAGATTTGGGTGCAGCAGCATTAGCATTAGCTGCAAACCACTAACCCTAAGTGTTCCAGTAAGCCAGGGTAATATTAGGTAGCAGTTTGTGCCATGTAGCTTGATTTAACATGGTAAACACGCAGACTAAGTTTGCATGTACTCGCCTCTGAACGGCAAAAGAGCTTTTGCTTAGCGCAGTTAGCAGCTAATGCTAATAGTAATGCTTGAGTCTCTGTGTTGGAGAACTAAAAACTGAAACTCCTGTATAACGCTGGACTTCAGCAGAATGGCTCTACTGCTCCTTACAACCACAACCTGATTGGTAAAATTCATACATAAGGTGCACTGACGATTTTTGGGAAAAATTAAAGAATTTTTAGAGCGCCTTATAGTGTGAAAAATACAGTAAAAAAACAAACATTACAAAATCTAGAAAGTAAGAGAGTGCAGCTGTATTGCTCTGCAGAACTACTGATTTAAACACAGCAGTGAAATCGGACTGTTAGAATCTCGGTGCTCTCCTGATCTACTCTTATTGAACTGGCTATTGATCCTCAGCAGGATTCAGAGAACAAACAGAAAATCTATCACAGAGTGGACACCAACCATTCACTGCAGTTCTGATTTAAATACAAGGTAAGAGAGTTGCAAAAACAGGTGCACATGCTGACTCTTTCAGAAAGTTTCACAATGTTTAACTCAATGCTGCAAAACACCAGCTAGAACTTTTTTAGAATGTTCTTTAGAATGAGATGTAGTTTAGTTGCGCTCCAGTTCATATAGGAAAAATAACTACAAAAGCATGTTGTTTTAAATGTATAATGGTCATTTATGAACACTATGAAACATTTCCATATGACTTCTTATTTTGACTGCAGCAGTTAACTCCACCAATTTAATCAACAGCCATATAGGATCATCAATTCATCATACATCAGTACAAATTATTATTTTTAATATTTATTTGCCGTAAACATTCAGTCTGACTTCTAAAGGCAATTAATTAATTGTATTGGATTTTTTCAGGGGGTTCGGCATTAGGGCTTACATATTTTTTCACATCACACTTTAAAAATTTTTATTTGATTAAAATTAAATGTAACTTTATTCTTAAGTGTAGCCATACCTTTTCACAATATAACAGAAAGTTTAAACATTTCTGGAGAAAAATAAAAACAAAAAAAAATAGGGCTGCAGAATATTGGAAAATATTTACATTGCAAATGTTTATTTTTCAACGATATATAGCACAATATTAAACAATGCAGGGACCATGACTCCACCTCTCCCATCCGGACCGATCAAGTCAGCGCCGAGCCCTAAGAACCCAAGATAAACATCAAAACAACAGTAATCGGCCCTTTAATATGGCATTTAAATAGCTTTTTAAAAGGTGAATAAGAGCGTTTTTTTCTGGGATTAAAAGCAAGAATTCAGCTACAACTGTAAATATCTGTGCAAAACTGTGCTGTACTGAGGTGCACAGCCATGTGGATGGAGTCCATGTGGTTAAGTCGTGTTTACTCCCCCTCCGTCTCGCGCTCCCCCTCCTCCTCGCGCTTCTCAGGCAGCAGCAGCCTGTCACTCACAAAGACACAGAGACAGCGCTGTGTATCTACTTCTTGTGTCAAGAATCAAAGCATTGCAACATGACATGTTTTATTTTACTGCCTTTGCCAGCAGAGGCTCTAGACCTGTTGTGGCTTCATTTTTTTTATTTTGAGAGACATTAAACTGTCCATGCTTCTATACAGACATTAGTATAGTCCAGTTCAGCCTCCAGTGCAACAGTTTTATCAGTAAAGAACAGAAGGCTGAGGCTGCAGTGGGCACCAGCTCACCCACACTGGACAACTAAAGCCTAGAGAAGCACAGCCTGCTTTCATGGATCTAGTATTAGGCTCAGAATTTAATGCCAAAAGCATGAATCCATGTACCTGACCTGGCTTGTGGTATTTATGGTCTGAGGGGTGGAGCTTCTGCCCTGCAGAACACACAGCCAAGGTCAGCCAGAGGACGAGCCGAGCTGGGCTCTACATCAGGCTGGGCGTGAGATTAATAACTGGCGCTGGTGTGTATGTGAGCAGTCAGATGGCATATCCCCCATGCGGGAGTGTAAATAGACACACGCGTGCACACACTCTCACTCACACACACACACGCATACGCATACGCACACACACATTACCCATGCTGATAGTGAACAGTCTGCTCTGGCTGCTGTAATAGAGGAGGACAGCTTATTTCTAACAGATTATTACACACTGCATTAGGAGACAAAGACCTGTGTATGTCTGTGTGTATGTGTGTGTGTGTGTGTTTGTTTGTATATGTGTGTGTCTTTGTGTTTATCCCCTGGTCTGATGAAAACATGAGCATTATGTGGGTGGGAGACGTTTGGCTGCTCTCCATTATGAAAAAAAAAAAGTATTTTCTTCTCCCAAAACTGCAGCTTTAATTAGAATAAAAAACAGGATGAACTCAAAATCTTCAACGCTGATGTTCCAGTTGTTGTTCTAGATAATGTTCTAGATAATGTTCCAGATGTACTAGCTAATGTTCCAACTGGTGTTCCAGAATGATGGGGATATCATTGCTGTAAAACACATTTCATGAACTCTTATTAAGCCTGCAGTTATTAAGCCTCTTATTAAGTTTGTGCAGTGGCATATCTGTGTCAGTAATAGATGCAACTTAAAGTAGCTGAATGGAGCATTTGAACAGATAGTGTACAGTATGTAGGATTGTTTCAACTGATGTTGTTGGATGAATCTCTGCAGTCGTTTTGAAATGGCTTCAAGAGACAAACTGGATTTTACACTGTTATTGCATGTGCGTGTGTGTGTGTCTGTCTCTGTGTGTGTGTGTGTGTGTGTGTGATGTTCTCCTTGATTTTCTCTGTCTCTGAGGACTTTCCGTTTTGTCGCTCACCTTCTCTGTCTGTGATAAATTTACATCTCTCCTCTCTCATCCCTCCTTTCAGCGCCGGACAGCTCCCATTAGCACAGTGCCCATCACTGTGGGCAGACACACACATATACACACACATGATCACAGTGTGATTTATTACATTGTTATATTGTGATTATCACGCAATAGCTTCATATACAATAAAAAATAGCATTAAAAAAAACAGACAGTTTCCTTTAACGTGACCCAACATCGCACGCGGTAATTGGTGGGAAATCTCGGCCCGACTCGAGGTCAGGTTAGGCAGAGTGGTATAAAGCCTCAGTACTGAGCTGTGGAGCAGTGGAACTGTGTTCTCTGGAATGATGCAGCTCCATTCAATACTTTGAGTTTAGTTACAGTTAGTTACAGTTACTTTGGGGTTAGTTACAGTTAGTTACAGTTACAGAAAAAGTATGTGAACCCTTTGGAATTACTTGGATTTCTGCATAAATTGGTAATTAAATGTGTTCTGATCTACGTCACAACAATAGACAAACACAGTCTGTCAGATGGTCTTAAGTTTTCCTGCAAAATGTCTTGGTAAACTTGGGAATTCATTTTTCCGTTGATGACGGCAATCAGTCCAGGCCCTAAGTTATCAAAGCAAAGCAGCACCAAACCATGATGCTCCCTCCACCATGTTTCACAGTTGGGATGAGGTTTTTATGATGGTGTGCTGTGCCTTTTTTCCACACATATTGTTGTGTTGTGTCCCTTCAAAACAACAAAATTTTGTTTTAATCTGTGCACAGTATATTTATCCAGTACTGCTGTGGAACATCCAGGTGCTCTTTTGTAAACTTCAAAGATGCAGCAATGTTTTTTTTTTTTGGACAGCAATGGCTTCCTTCGTGGTGTCCTCCCATCCATGAACTCCATTCATGTTTAATGTTTTCCTTATTCTAGATTTGTCAACAAAAATGTTATCATGTGCCGGAGATTTCTGTAAGTCTTCAGCTGACACTCTAGGATTCTTCCTCACCTCATTGATCTAAACATTCTGCGCTGTGCTCTTGCAGTCATCTTTACAGGACTTTACCACGCCTAGGGAGAGTAGCGACAGTGCTGAACTTTCTACATTTGTAGACCAAAGCCTTTCCGGCTTCATGCAAGTCAGCTATTCTTGAGCGTAGGTCTTCTGAGAGCTCTTTAGTATGAGGCATGATTCACATCAAGCAATGCTTCTTAAGAACAGCAAACTCAAAACTGGTGAGTGTGTGTTTTTTTATAGGGCAGGGCAGCTTTAACCAACACATCCAATCTCATCATATCCTGGCTCCAATTAGCTCTTAGAATAGTCATTAGTCTAGGGGTTCAGATACTTTTTTCACCCTCACTGTGAATGTTAACATGTTGTGTTCAATAAAAAAACACGCAAACATATATTTTTTCTGTGTGGTATTAGTTTAAGCAGATTGTGTTTGTCTGTTGTTGTGACTTAGATGAAGATCAGAACACATTTAATGACCATTTTTTGCAGAAATCCAAGTAATCCCAAAGGGTTCACATACTTTTTTTGCAAATGTATACAAACACATGATCACAGAGTGATTTATTACTTTGCTATATTGTGATTATCATGCCATAGCTTTACATCCAACAAAAATAGAATTAAAAACGTATGCCTACATCCCAGACCATTTTCTTTAGCCTGACCCAACCAGGCACAAGTTAATTGATGGGAAATCTCAGCCCGACCCAAGTTCAGGTTAGGCAGAGGACATTGGCTAGAGTGGTATAAATCCCCAGTATTGAGCTGTGAAGCAGTGGAACTGTGTTCTCTGGAATGATGGAGCTCCAACCAATACTTTAGGTTTAGTTAGGTGGTGAACATCATCCATCACACTGACCTCATTAATTATATTGTGGCTGAATGAAGTCAAATCCTAAGAGGAGCGTGAGTCCAAAATCAAGTAGAAAGTCCTCTTTGGACAGTAGAGACAGTTACTCCAACAAAAGCTGAATAAACTCTTTTTAATTCCTTTGATTTCAGAAGAAACAGTGAATGAGAAGTCCCAACACTTTTTTTCCATACAGTGTTTGAGCTGAAGCAGAGAGGTTTACCAGTACGGGTGAATGTGGGTCAGAGGATTAGAGACAGATCACTGAGGATCTTTTATAAATGTGTTATTACTGATTATTATTCATGATTTATAAAGTGTGTATGACCTCAGTAATGACCAGTAATAATCACAGATACCTCTCTACTCTACCTCTCTCTCTCTCTTCTCTCTCTCTTTATTTTTCGGAAATCCCCGAATGCTTGCTCTTTCCTTTTCTGTTCCATGTATGATGGATGGCATGTTAATGATGAATAGCTTGGGTTCTTTCTCTCGCGCGCTCTTTCTCGCTTTCTCGATCGCCCCACTCTCGCAGGTATTATATATGGGGTGTACCTGTGTTAGCCCCATCAGCATATTCCCATAAATAAACACAGAAAGAGAGAGAGAGGGCCAGGAAAACGCTGCGGGGCAGGACACGACCAGGAGAGAGAGAGAGAGAGAGAGAGAGAGAATTTGAATTTAGAAAATACCTTTATTTATACAGAGGTTAAAAAAACTAAATAAAAACAGATAAAAACACTTAGTGTCCAATCACGATCACACATTCAGCCGCAAAACTCCTTCATCAACTGTGCATAAAACCTCATTAATACCCCAAATGTTCATAAACACTGACAGATTCCCCACAAGCTTGTAATAAGCAAACTCCATTTTCAGCCTTGCTGCTACCAAACCTGAGAACATGGCCACCACATCCACCGACCCCTGGCCCAACATACGGTTCTTTCTGGTTTTCCAAATCGCCAGTTTGGCCGTACCTGATAAATAGTTCAGTAAAACAAAAACGTTCTTTCTCTGAACATTATACTTTGGCCCAAAAATTAGCAGCTGAAGTGAGAAATTCTCCCCAAGTTGATAAAACCACTCAGCTAACAGCCTGAACATAGGACCAAGCCGAGGACACTGTACCACCAGGTGAAACAGGGACTCAGACTCTGAACAGAACAGACAACCCTCACTGACACTTGGATCGAGGTGCACCCGATGTCTGTTTGTAGCTATTATGCCATGTACTATCCTCCACTGGAGATCAGCTGTCCGCTTTTCAACTGGACGCTTGTACAGGACCCGCCAACAGCCTTTAGGGGAGGAAGTAGCACCAAAAAACTCAGACCACCTTGTAGCTTTTACTCCATGGAGAATCTGCGACTGAGACACCTTCACACACACCAGATACAGGGCCTTCTTCTCAACTGTGGAAAAGGTGCTCAGTACTGGAGTAGTGAAGGACAAGAGACTCTGCTCATCCTCTTCCCACTCCACAGCAGGGCTGACACACACCTCAGGGAAGTCATACCGACACCCTTCTCTCCACTGGGTAACGGCTGCCTGATCATCCAGGACACTCAGGTAGTCAGCTGACAGTGCCCGCTGTACCTCTGCCCTCAGGTGTTCCAGCAGACGTCTCGATCTAAAACCAATCCGTTCACTCATCTCTGCCACACTGACGGTCATGAGGTCACCCAGCTTCACACAGCCTGCAGCCATCAGCCGAGAGCGTAGAGCTTCTGATGATGAAGTCAGCGAAAATAAAGTAGGATTAAAAAAGAGCGGTTCCTCCAGCAGCCACACACCAGCAGGTGTATCAGCAGCCCTTGACACTGAGAAAACCTTCCAGGCCTCCAGCATGGACTTATAAAAGGGTGTAAGTCCCATCAACCCCTCCTCTGGTGTAGACATGAGAAAGAGGTGTTTATCAAAACCCATTCCTCCAGCCTGCTGTAAAAGAACACAAGCAAAGTAAGTCCATGTAGGTGCTCCACAGCATAACAGTCTCTGAGCAGCTTGAAGACGAAAAGTCATGATCCTAGACTTAATGTCTATGAGTCCTTGTCCTCCTTCCTGTACTGGCAGATACAGAACAGCCGACCGAAGCCAATGTTGGCCTGACCAGAAAAAGGACACCAGCTTTCTCTGTATTTCCAGTACTAGGCCTGCAGGTGGCTGTAAAACAGTGAACTTGTGCCACAAGGTGGATGCTACCAAGTTGTTGGCCACCAACACCCTTCCCCTGTAGGACAGCTGTGGAAGCAACCATTTCCACCGAGACAATTTGGTGCACACTCTCTCCACTACACCCTCCCAGTTCTGTTTCTCAAAATCATCAGTTCCCAGAAAAACCCCCAAAACCTTCAGACCTTCTCTACCCCATCTCATGGTCTCTGGCAGCTTTGGTAGCCCTTCTACTGGAACCTGTCCTACCCACAATGCCTCACTTTTGTTCCAGTTGACTTTAGCTGAGGATGCCTTTGCATACAGGGTTAATAACTCAGATAAAACCTGAACATCATGCCCGCGTTCAATAAAAACAGTGACATCATCGGCGTAAGCAGATAACACCACCCCTGGCACCCCAAGTCTCTGCACTGCCTGAAAACCAGCTAACCTCTCCCTCAGCTGAACTAGTAGGGGTTCAATAGCTAAGCTATAGAGTTGACCTGAGAGAGGGCAGCCTTGCCTAATTCCTCTTCTAACTGGAATTGGTCTGCTTAGCCCACCACCCACCTTCACCATACAAACAGCTTCAGTGTATAACAGCTGGATAAAACTTAAAAAGCCATCCCCAATACCAAAAGCCTTCAGTGTTTTAAAGAGATACTGATGATCTACTCGATCAAAAGCCTTTTCTTGATCGAGACAAACCAGCCCAACACATCTATTGTACCTTTTACAGCAATCTATTACATCTCTCACAAGAAATAAATTATCCATAATGGATCTTTGAGGAATGCAATAAGACTGATCTTTATGGACTAAAAAAGAAAGGCAAGTTTTAAGTCTATTGGCTAAACATTTAGATACAATCTTATAGTCTGTGGTTAAGAGAGCAACAGGCCTCCAATTTTTTAAAAGACAAAGATCTCCTTTTTTTGGCAGTAATGATAAAACAGCACGACAACATGATCCAGGTAAAACCCCATCTCTGACACATTCACTAAAAACATCATGCAAATCTTTGCCAATGCAGCTCCAGAAATGTTTATAAAAGTCTGATGATAATCCATCTATGCCTGGAGACCGCCCTGTGCTGAGCTGTCCAACTGCAGCAGTAAGTTCCTGCAAAGTCAGTGGAGAGTCTAAAACCGCACTGGACTCAGAATCCAGTTGAGGAAGACCTTGAAGAATATGTTCAGTAGAATCAGAGTCACAATAATCCGCAGCATAAAGAGCAGAGTAAAAATCCACTGCGTGTTTGCGCATTTCTGCTATGTCAGTAGACAGACGTCCATCCGGTAGACGAAGACAAAACATCTGTTTGTGCTGTGCTACTGAGCGCTCCAGATTGAAAAAGAAAGCACTTGGAGCGTCCATGTCAGCTACGGTAGTGAAGCGGGACCTCACCAGAGCCCCCTTCACCCTCTCATTCAAATAGCTGCTGAGCTCCTTCTTCTTCTGTTGCAGACTCTGCACCAAAACCTGGTCACAATCAGCAGCCAATCTGAGCTCCAGAGCTTGTATGTCCTTCTCAAGGTTGTGCACAGTCATCTTAATCCTTGAGCTTGATTGAGCAGTGTGTTGTTGACAAAACATTTTTATTTGTGTTTTGCCAACTTCCCACCATTGTCTCAGATTTTCAAACCAGCCCTTTCTATTTCTCCACTGTTCCCAGAAACAAAGAAAACTATTACAAAAAACTGCATCATGAAGTAATTTTGTGTTGAAGTGCCAATATGAAGATGTTCTTACACCCTGTGATAAAAACACCATAGCAGACACCATATGGTGATCAGAAAACCCCACAGGAGAAATGGAAGCCTCAGTGATCCTATTATTAAGATGTTCAGACACATAAAATCTGTCTAACCGAGCAGCACTGACTCGGTTTTCTAGAACTTTAACCCATGTGTACTGTCTGTCTACAGGATTTTTAACTCTCCATATATCTACTAGTCTGAACTCCTGTAGGAACTTTGACAGGCATTCAGAAGACTGTATGTGAGGTTCTGCTGTATTACGGTCTACAGTGAAATCCACTGTACAGTTCCAGTCACCACCAATAACAATATGGCTATCTATACACTTCCTCAGGGTGCTGCGTAAAGTGTTGAAAAAAACAACACGCTCATGTCCCACATTGGGGGAGTAAACATTGATAAAGTAATACTGCATGGCTTTAATTTCAGCCTTTACTACAAGAAGACGGCCTTTCACAACCTCCTCTGAATGCAGTATCTTAGCTCCTAGAGAAGGACAAAAGAGAACTGCCACCCCAGCTGTTAAATTGGTACCATGAGACAGTACCTGCTGTCCTTCCCACCACATAGCCCACTCAGCTTCATTATCTGCATCACTGTGTGTTTCCTGAAGAAATATAACATGTAATTGTTTTTGCTGTATTGTATCTGAAATTTGTGCACGTCTATAACTAGTCCTCCCCCCATTAATGTTAAGAGAAGCTAATCTAAGACTATCCATAAAAAATGCATGGAAGAAAAGTAGGCAGAAAAAACAACAATAGAGATAGAAAAGTCACCACGTGAAGCATGATTATAATCATTTCTACTGACTACAAGATTTCTTTTCCCACAATTTACCAGCTTTTCTAAGCACAGCAACATGTTTCTTTAGTCTGTAACGTTTTTTTCTAGTCAAACGATCCAGACCAACTGTCTTCTGAAGCGTCTCGACTGACTTAACAAACTTCTCCATATCAGGAAAAAAATCTTGAACTTTAACCCTTTTCCCAAAAGTCTCATCCAGGAAGCTGTTAACTTCTTCTAAGGAGTACATGGACTGATCTGCCTGTGCAGTTTCTTGAGAACTAACCTCAAGCTCACTGCAGAGGGCCTCCTGTGAGGCTCCAAGATCGTCCATGTTGTCCTGTATACCAGAACCATCATCATCATCCTCATCAACATCATCATCATCATCAGAGAGTGACTCCTCCATCCTCAAGTCACCTTCAATCTGACCATCACACCTGCTCTTCAGCAGTGTAACACCACTAATACTGGGCATCTCACTGGGCAGCTCTGTCACAACCACAGCCTGTCTCACTTCAACAGGCTCATCGGCCTTCCCCTGCTCAGTGCCACTCTCATCAGCACCAGTAACACCAGCTTCACTCACATTAGCATCGGTAGTACCAGCTTCACTCACATCAGCAACAGTAACATCAGCTTCACTCACATCAGCAACAATAACACCAGCTGCACTTACCCTAGAGACAGAAACACCAGCCTCACTCACTTCAGAACCAGTAACACTCACATCTGTATCAAAAACACCAGCAGTATTTCTTACACCAATACTGCTCTTTACAGAGCCAGTGACACCAGCATCGCTTCTTACAGAACCAGTTACACCAAAACTTCTCTTTACAGAGCCAGAAACACCAGCATTATTTTTTACAGCACCAGCGTAACTTACTGTAGCTTCAGTAAGACCATCATTTCTCACCTCAGCAACAGCGGGAGGGTCTGTGTCCTCTCCCTGTCTCTTATGTGGACATGCCAGCCGCTTGTGTCCAACATCTCCACACTCAAAGCAGCGCAGGTTACCTGTGCTTGCGTACACCATGTAGCTCCGCCCCTCATGCTTTACCCGGAAAGAGACATCCAGCGCTTGCTCAGGAGAATCAAAATACATAAAAAACTGCCGTCTAAAAGACTTAACTCTCTTTAGCGGCTGACTTTTACATCCCAGAGGAACTCGAGAAATTGAACCGGCCATCTTACCAAACCTCAGCAGCTCGCGCTGCAGCTCGTCATTGTTTATATACGAAGGCACGTTAGAAACAATAACTCTGGTAGACGGAGAAAACAGCGGCATTACCGGTGTAAACGTGTCATTTATCACCAGACCACTCTCTATCAGTCTGTTCACCAGCGGTATCTCTGTGAGAAACACCACCACTGCCTTATTCATACGAGACGCTGAATCAATACACTCATAACCCACCTGCTCTCCCACCGCAAGCAGGACATCCTCCACCGTAACTTTATCTCCCGGTACACATCTAAACCCGTGGCGGGGCGATAAGGAGACCTCTGGAGGCTCCATCTCCCCACCAAAACTTTACACACTATAAACTTAGACCAGCGCTCAGTACTCACCTAATCATGCAGTTCAAAAGAAGAAAAAAGTGATCAAACACTCCACTCTCACCGGCAGCCCCCCCACCTCACAACACCCTCTCACACACACACTCCCAGCATGCAACAGAGAGAGAGAGAGAGAGAGAGAGAGAGAGAGAGAGAGAGAGAGAGAGAGAGAGAGAGAGAGAATAGATATAAGGGAAATAGAGGGCATAGTAGTGGGAGAGATAGACAATCAAGAGGGAAAAGGAAAAAGAGAAGGATAGATGAAAAGAGAAGAGAAGGAGAGAGGAGAGAGAGGAATGAAAGAAAAGGAGAGAGAGTGAGAGAGAGAAAGTAAAAGGGAGTAGAAAGAAGGCTAGACTAATAGAGAAGAGAGAAAAACAATAATAATAATAATAAAAGAGAAAGAGAAGTAAGAGAATAAGGGAAAAAGAATAGGGCAGACATAGCAAAAGAAAGAGAAAGAGATGAGATTTGACGAAAAGGAGAGGTGAATGAAGGAAAGGAGAGTGAGAGAAACGATAGATAGAGAGAATGAAAGAAAGAGAGAAAGAACAGGGCATAGTAGTGGAATAAGATAGAAAAGCAAGAGGGAGAAGAAAAAAGAGAAAGCTAGATGAAAAGAAGAGAAAGAAATATACAAAAAGAGAACAATGGAAAGAAACAATGTCATGTGTTTGCCTTCAGTTGTGTGCATATTAAATTACATTTCCCTGTCATTAGTTCCCTTTGCATGAATACATGTCTGTTTTGTCGTTGACTTTGCGAAGTATTGCCAACATCTCTCATTGCATTCCAAGCATTATTGCCTGTGTATTGCCTGCCTATTACAGATCATTGTTTGTTTACTGTTTCTCTACCTTTAGACTTAAATCTATTAGATCTGTTTTTGATACTCTGTTTTGATAGGGTTTGACTTCTTTTCTGGCTTTTGAACCTGTGCTTTCTCACAGTTTATGTCTCAGCTCTTTTTCTGTCCGTTTTTGGGCGCTTTAGCTTCGTTACTCATTGTGATGTGTGTGTGTGTGTGTCCTTGTACTGCTGATCTGGTTTTTGCTAATCCTTTTGTTCGCTTTTATATCTGCTAGGTTTTTTTTGAGCCCTTAGACTTTCCTGCTGTCGAGCACTGGATGAACTGGAGTAAAGAAGTTTGGAAGATCACCTTCAGTCTATTGTTACAAACAAACAGCAGTAATGCTTCTGGAGACCATGTTTGGTGTAAAACACGAGGGAAGTAAAAGAAAAGAGAGAGAGAGATATAGTGAGAGAGTGAGAGAGAGAGAGAGAGAGAGAGAGAGAGAGAGAGAGAGAGAGAAGGGGTGAAAAGGGAGAGTCGAAATTTAGAATTGAAACAGAGCCCAGATAGAAGAGCATGGAAAGAAATACAAGGACACTGCAGAGAGAGAAAAAGAGAGAGAGAGAGAGAAATAGAGAGAATGACAGAGAGAGAGTGAGAGAGAAAAGGGTGAGAGACAGAGAGTGAGAGACAGAGCAAGAAAAAGAGGGAGAGAATGAGAGAGAGAGAGAGTGAGAGAGACAGAGCGAGAAAAAGAGAGAGAGAGACAGAGAGAGAATGAGAGAGACAGAGAGAGAGTGAGAAAAAGGTGAGAGACAGAGAGTGAGAGACAGAGCAAGAAAAAAAGAGGGAGAGAGAGGGAGTGAGAGAGAGAATGAGAGAGAGAGACAGAGAGAGAGAGTGAGAGAGAGAGAGAGAGAGAAAAAGAGAGAGAGACAGAGACAAAGAGAATGAGAGAGACAGAGAGAGAGTGAGAGAGACAGAGAGAGAGTGAGAGAGAAAAAGGTGAGAGACAGAGAGTGAGAGACAGAGCAAGAAAAAAAAAGAGAGAGAGAGACAGAGAGAGAGTGAGAGAGAAAAAGGTGAGAGACAGAGAGTGAGAGACAGAGCAAGAAAAAAAGAGAGAGAGAGAGACAGAGAGAGAGTGAGAGAGAGAGACAGAAAGAGAGTGAGAGAGACAGGTGTAGAGCTGAAGTGGAGGGGTTATCAGAGCAGTGGTAGTATAGTGCAGGAGCCGGGGGAGGGGCTTAGATGGATTTTCTGGAATTCACAGTGGGCTTTTGGGGATTTGTGATGAAGAGCTGATAGAGGGGAGACTAGAGAGGAAGACTCTGATCTTCTTCATCTGGATTTACTGCTGGAGATGTTCGAGAGCCAAGGCTCCCCCTACACAACAGCATGCCTCCTGGGGCAAGAGTGGCTGTGACTATAGGCTGTGTCCCAAATCCCACGTCACTGTACTACACATTGTGTAATAGGGGTGTTTGATATGGATTGTATGATATTATCACAATATTTCAGGGTAATATGAAAAAACAAGGCATTTAAAAAAGAAAAAAATCGAGCATATACTACTGCAACAATATATATATAATATTAAAGTTTAGCATTTTATTTAGTATAAATGATTTTTATACATTCGGTATAAACAAAAAAATATCTATAAATAAATGCCTTGTTTGTGAACAATAACTTACTAAAGTAACGTGAAAAAAAAACTCAACAAACCACAAATCTAAAGTGCAACATATTTAATGCATGCATTTGAATAACTATATAGCAAAACAAATACAAAGGAATATTGTGCTATCACGATATAGACTGGTTTATATCATGTCTGTATTTTGGGCAATATTATTGTGCATTATTTGGCACACCTCTACTCTAAAGTGTACTACTGACTGTGTATTATGGTAGTGTATGGATTGGAACACAGCCCTGGTACAGTACCAGTTCTACATCAATTTAGTGCCTTTTGGCAATTTATAATATTATTTTTAAGATACTTAAACATGGTTAAGCTAGAGTTGCAGATTTAGGGAATGGTTTCCATAGTGATCATGTTCAGTTTCAAAGATTTAGATTTTCTAAAATTGGAAAATTTGAATTACTATTATATTTTACCAAAACATATTTTACCTCAGCTAAGTATGAATTCAATATAGGAAATATTGGTAACACTTTATAATAAGTTTATAATAAATATATTTTTAACTAATGATCAGTAGATGTGAACAAAGCAGTAGTTCATTTGAATTTGAATATGAACAAATGCTCACACATGACACTTATTTATCAACATTGATATTTATATTAAAAATGTTAGCAAATCATTAACTCGTCAGTATTTGAGCATTAATAAATCGCTAGTTAATACGAATTTTAAACCAGGCAAATGTTTATCAATTGCAGTTCATGTTGCCAATGCGTTCATTAGTATTTACAAATGTGATAGCAACTTAATAAAAAAAACAGTTATTAATCATTAGTTAATGGTATATTAATGAAAATGATTAAAAAGTGTTACCGAAATATTAAAGGAAATTAATATTGTTCATTTCTGAACACGTAGCTGTAAATGTCCTCAGTCACTTGAAAATAAAACAGTATGAAGGTTGTGACATCACTGATGATGTCAAAAGTTAATTTCTTAAAAGGGCGGAGTTATCTAAAGAGAAACGGTTGGACAGGGAAGTCTAAGATAGATTTAAATTGCTTGATATTTTTATGAAAGTAGATAAATGATACATTTTAATACTGACATTATATAAAACACACAAAAATATAAAAAAAAATATTCACCTGCAGACATGGCAAAAAACATGACAGCACACATCAAAAAATAAAAACTGTATTTCTTTATATGTGTAATAATGTATTAATTCAGAGTAAATGTTTTGGGTACCACTTTAAAATAAGGCTCATTTATAATGGGTTTACAAATATTCTATGAAGGAGTTTTTTAATGGTTAATAATTAACACATAAACGTATCCTACTTTTTTTTTTCAATCAGTCAGCATTAACATATGTAATAAAAAGACATAGAAAGTCAGTTTATTTATTTAATGTTATTTTATCTGGGTAGTTAAAGTTAATAACAGATATGTTAATGATTGCTGATTGATGAAACAGACAAATTAAGAAAAGCATTTAGAAAGATCTGAGCTTTAACAGTATAAATAAATGTGAAATTACAATTTGACAAACAACAGGCCATTGCTGTCCTTTTTATGTATGTGTTGTAACTGCTTATTACTGTTTTACAAAGTATTTATAACCTAATTAATAACATTACCAAACTCTTTTATAAAGAAACCTTATATTGTTACCATATTTTTGTATATTGTATTATACTGTATTGTAACACATTTTGTGCTGCAACACTAAAGCTGTTATATATTTTTATTTGAACCAATAACAATTTGGTTATTTGCTTGTTTTTTTTTCACATTATCATTAGACCTTTTGTTTTGAACAAAGAAAATCGTTCTATAGAACCTATAGAATAAAACATTGAGTGGAGTAAAAGAAACCTGACAGAGGGTGGATCATCCAGCAGATACACCTGTATCTGCAGTGACGGTAGACGAGGTAATGAGGCAGAACGAGGCTATCATCTCTGTGTATCGCCTCATTAACCCCCTGCAGTGTTCACACTGTGATGCCCCTAAACTCCTTCACTAACCCCAAGTGGACGGTGTATAGTTACCTGGATCAAGGCATGGTTTAGTGTTAAGTGTTACCTGGATGGAATAACTCCACTGCATGCTGTGTGTGTGTGTGTGTGTGTGTGTGTGTGTGTGCTTTTAGAACTTGCTGAGTGTCATTTGGTTCAGAGTAAAAGTGTGTATCAGGCTCTCGATCAACAGAACAAAAGTCATAAGCAAAATATGGCTTTATATTATCGACAGATCAGCAGAACAGTCTAATCGTTTGTGTGTGTGTGTGTGTGTGTGTGAGTGTGTGTGTGTGTGTGTGTGTATGAGGAGAGTGGAGTCTGTTGGGAGCTTACAGAGAGGTTTTCAGTATTGCTCGCTCGGCTTCTGGCTCTCCGGTATAGAGAGAAATGTAAAATGCTGGATCAGGTGTGTGTGTGTGTGTGTGTGTGTGTCTGTGTGTCTGTGTGAGTGTGTGTGTGTGTGTGTGTGTGTGTCTGTGTGAGTGTGTGTGTGTGTGTGTGTGTGTGTGTGTGTGTGGCGTAGTGAAGTAAGAATAAGACTGAAGTGGGATACTACTAAGCAATCGGACAAAAATCTATTTATTCCTCCTTTTTCTTTCTTTCTCTCTTTCTCCTTTCTTTCTCTCTCTCTCTCTCTCTCTCTTTCCTTTCTCTCATTCTTTTTTCCTTCTCTCTCTCTCTCTCTGTTGATAGATGGATGGAGAGGACAGATGTCAGTAAACATCAGTAACGATCTGCGCTCTTGTCTCGGCCACATTGTGAGCAACAGACACATTCATCCATCTGTCTGTCCATCTATCTGTTCATCCATCCGTTGGTCTGTCCATCTATCTGTTCATCCATCTGTCTGTCTGTCACTCACTCGCTGCTCCTCCTGCTACAGAACCCTCAGGCCTCTGTTCCACTGCAGGGTTGAGCTCTTCTGAGCCGATTTCCCAGGAAGATCGTGGATTGAGTACAGTTTTCTCAGCAAGGTTAGCTACTGTACTTGGAACCACAGAACCATTTAGTGGGAGGGCTTAATAATTTAGGAATCTGCTGATTGGCTCCTGTACCACAATATATGTGTCTTTATATTTCCAGTAAAGAAAATGCTAACAGCGCAGTAGTGATTGTGAACAAGGCTGGTAACCAGCATGTCTCTCCCACACTCAGCACTGTCTGCGATCTCCAGTCTCCATACTACATTACCCAGAATGCACCACAGACATCACTGACATCACACCCGTTCCAGATCACATGACACTGCACATCTCCAGGAAGCAAATCACCTGATTTCTAATCAGGTGTGTTAGGCCCTACTGTGCTGAGTAGTGCTGAGCGTTGTGTTACTTTCTCTTTTTGACCTTGTTTTTGTATTTCCGACCTTGTATATATATACATATACATACAGGAGTTGGACAATGAAACTGAAATATATTGTCCCAACGGACAGTTCTGGTGGAAACAGGAGAGCTAAGATGCACATTGAATTCTGCCGTGATTTGATCAGCCGTGGTTTTATGTTTTTTTGGATACAATCCGGGTTAGCACCTGAACATCCCTTTCAGACAGCTTCCTCTTACAGCGTCCACAGTTAATCCTGTTGGATGTGGTTCGTCCTTCTTGGTGGTATGCTGACATTACCCTGGATACCGTGTCTCTTGATACATCACAAAGACTTGCTGTCTTGGTCACAGATGCACCAGCAAGACGTGCACTAACTGTTTGTCCTCTTTTGAACTCTGGTATGGCACCCATAATTTTGTGTGCATTGCAATATTGTGAGCAAAACTGTGCTCTTGCCCTGCTAATTGAACCTTCACACTCTGCTCTTAATGGTGCAATGAGCAATAAATAAAGATTGGCCACCAGGTTGGTCCAATTTAGCCATGAAACCTCCTACACTAAAATGACAGGTGTTTGAGTTTCATTGTCCGACCCCTGTAAATATATATATAATAAAGTATTCTTTGATTTGCATCTGCATGTGTCTGAGACCTGCTCAATCATGACATAAGCATTGATGTTCCTTTAATTTCATATTGTCTTTGTGACAAGCCATCATTAAATCCTTATTGCTCCTCCACTGCATATTCCCCCATCAGTTCAGCCTGTCATTAAAAATACATGAACAGAGCAATCAGCAGCAGCTCACCTGAAAAGCCTTACCAAAACTGACACCAAACAAAATGAGACATTTGGTCAAATGGCAAATACCAGACTAATTGTTTTTATTATACAACAGTAGCACAATTGGACTGAGTATATATTAGTAACAAAGTATTCTTATTAATAAATTATTCGTAGAGAGAGAAAGAGAGAGAGAGAGAGAGAGAGAGAGAGAGAGAGCACAACTGTCTAAACACAGGAGCTCAGCAAACCGTAATTTATGAAGTACTCTATGAGAAAGTAAAATAATAATGTGTTTACTGTTGCTGTTCAATAAAAAACAAGTATCTCTGTTTTTGCTGATTTTTACTTTAGTACATAATTTAAACACACAAACTTTTCTACACACTGTGTCAGAATATCTTGATGAATGAACCAATGGAAATTCTCCAAAATTACTTGAAATCAACTCTTTTTACATTGACTTGCATTAAAAGTTAAGAAGGTTTTATCTCTCTCCTGTAAAGTTTTGGAGATACATGTTTTTCATTTTAGTGAAAATATAAAGTGACACACAACAACAACAGCTTCAAAAAAATTAAGAAATTAACTGTTGTATTGCACACTTGTTTTACACCAGGGGTGTCCAAACTACGGCCTGTGGGCCATTTGCGGCCCGTTTCCTTTTTTGGAGCGGCCCGCGAGGTATTTTAGAAATAGAATGAAAGTTGGCCCGCTGTTAAGCAGGTTTTTATAATGTGAGATTCAAAGTTTGAACGCTAGGTGTCAGAAACGAGCCAAAGAGTCTAAAAGCGGAGAGGGTGCGCATTTCTAGTGCAGAAAAACGGGCCAAAAAGTCTAAACGCAGAGAGAGTGCACATTTCTAGTGCAGAAAAACGGGGCAAAGAGTCTAAAAGCGGAGAGGGTCCGCATTTCTAGCGCAGAAAAACGTGGCAAAGAGTCTAAAAGCGGAGAGAGTGTGCATTTCTAGTGCAGAAAAACGTGGCAAAAGAGTCTAAAAGCGGAAAGAGTGCGCAGTTCTAGCGCAGAAAAACGGGGAAAAAGAGTCTAAAAGCGGAGAGGGTGCGCATTTCTAGCACAGAAAAACGGGGCAAAGAGTCTAAAAGCGGAGAGAGTGCGCATTTCTAGCGCAGAAAAACGGAGAAAAAGAGTCTAAAAGTTGCCGTAATTAAGGAGTTTAGTATTAAGAGACATCATGAAATGAAACATCAATTTGAAAAATCTTAGTTTACACAACACTGTCAAAGATAAAGATAGTAAGTCAAGTAAAATGGTGTGTAAATTAAATAATCAGGAAAATGTATTATTTAAAGTGGTATATTTCATTATTTGTTTTATTACAGAGTGTGGCCTGTGACTTCAAATATATTTCTTCTTCTGGCCCCCAGCAAAAAAAGTTTGGACACCCCTGTTTTACACTAACATCTGCTTTACGACATAATGCCCATGATGACTTAATTCTAAGTTGGTATTGGGATTAGCAAATACAAAAACACGTCCTCAAACTTGTATTCTAAATTATATATAAATGGTATTGATGTATCCACAACAAAGACTACACCAATGTTATCAACAGCATAAATTACACTGTAACATTAGACTGTTAGAATGTGCAGAGTGGAGGAGAACATTCTCTAAAGGGTTTTGAGAACACTCTTCACCTTGAAAGTGCTCTCAAAAGCCTTTACCTTGGATAACCTTCTCAACCACTTCCCCCTGGAGAACGACTCTGTTTGACTCTAGAATATAGACTGATGTAGGCAGAAAGTGAAATGTAAAAAAAAAAGAAATCAATACATTTTTCTCTAAATTTGGTGAAGAAAGCAACGTGTCTGCTGCATGGAGTCACATTCAGCAGAAGAACAGTCACATGTCTTAATCCCAGCTCTTCATCAACACGTGCTTCATACTTCATCTGCTAATCCGTCCATAGTTAGACAGATTATCATCAGCTCTGAGAATTACAGAGGAGGAGGAGGGCAGTGAAGTCCAGCAGTGAAGAAGAGCATCTACTGAAGCCAGTTCACACCTCAAACATCTAAAGCGACAACTTTACTCTGAGGGTGAGTACTGACACTCGTCTAAAGGTACATCTTGAAGCCAGAAGTTTTTATATCTGAAAGTCCAAACCAGAGGCTGAACCAAGGTTTATGTGTGTGTTATATTGTATACTGTACATTTAGTTCAGTTAGTTTTGGTTTCCCTAAAGAAACCACTAAAGAGCTTTCTTTACATCCAGTCTTCATCACCTACGTGGACATAGTCTCTTTATACTCCACATTGATTGGATTGTAGACAGCTTTCAGTTCAGCGAGTATTTTTTCTAGGTGTTGTGCTGAATTCTGCCTCTCTACCAGAAACCGACTACCTTTAAATGCAGATGAGCATAACAGTTTCCACTCAGATTACTTTTATTTGTGTTTATAAATAAGGGTTAATCTACAGTTACAGTAGATACATACTACAGTACTACAATACACATACTGGTGCACACCAAGACAAGGTTCGGCACACCGCTTTTTTTTCCTCTTCTATTGTTTAATGATAGACAACTTCTCAACTTCATAGATAAGAAGTATTTGCCGCAACTTGGAATTGATCTGAAATTCTGAACCATCCAAAAAAGTGTTTTCACACTGCAAACAAACTGGATCATGGTTCAGTTGATCCAGGCTGAGATCATCTCAATTGTTCTGGACTGTGACACCTGTTAATCAGCATCCAGCCATGAGATAAGAATAAAAAATGTCGGATTTTGGATGATAACCACCTCAACTCATCCCCAACTCATCCTCAACTCTTTAACTCATCCCCGAATCCCCATCTCATCCTCAACTCTCTAACTCATTCTCAACTCCCCATCTCACCCTCAACTCTCTAACTCATCCCAGACTCCCCATCTCACCCTCAATTCCCCATCTCATCCCCAACTCTCCATCTCATCCCCAACAACCCCAACTCATCCCCAACTTTCCAACTCAATCCCAAACTCATTCCCAACTCAACATCTAACCCCCAACTCTTCATCTCATCACCAAATCTCCAACTCATCCCCTACTCCCCACTTCATCCCCAACTCCCCAATTCATCCCCAACTTTCCAACTCAATCCCCAACTCCCCAACACATCCCCAACTGCCTAACTCATCTCCAACTCCTCAACTGATCTCCAACTCCTCTACTTATCCCAAATTCCTTGTCTCATCCACAACTCCCCAACTTATCCCCAACTTCCCAACTTATTCCCAACTCAACATCTAACCCCCAACTCTCCAACTCATCCCCAACTATCCAACTCAACCCCAACTGTCTAATTCTTCCCCAACTCCCAATCTCACCCTAAACTCCCCATCTCATCCCCAACTCCCCAACACTCCAACTCATCCCCATCTCCCCAACTCATCCCATTCATAAGTATTGGAGATCTTCATCATTCCAGAGAGCACAGTTCCACAGCTCTACAGCACAATTCTGGGGGCTTTAAACCTCTCTAGCCCATGTACGGCATTAGGAATGGTGCCTATAGGTTCATGTTTGTTTAACTAGTCCTATTCTATTGACAGTATCTCAAAACCTTAAAGGGTCTAAACAAGTGTTTGGGTGTCATTTAGACATCCAGTGTAAATAGAGAAGCTTCTATTTTTCTTCTGAGGTTTTCTTTGTATTTTAAGAGCTATTGAATGGTTCATCGCCCAGTTCCCAGGCAGCTTATGCCCCTCTAGCCCACACTCAGCACTTGGCTTGGTGACCTCAGGGTCATAATATTCTCTGGAGCGTCCTGTTCTATTGGTCAGTGTTTTTTTTCCTGGAAGCTGTGTTAGCTCGACTGAATGCTGCATCTTAAAGCAGCTGAACTCTCTCAGTAGAGGAGGTGTCCCGATTCTTTGGAACGTAACACAGCATAGTACTGATAATGCAAGAGTATATGAATACATGAGTATCACTGTTAATCTGAATAACCTGGACAGATCAGTGTATGCTGACCTGCTGGAGGGCACCTCGAATGACCGCTCCTTCTCTCTCTTTCATAATCTATAAGCTTTATTCACCCAGGCTTAGACTCAAGACTATTGGGACATCCCATTGTTTAACCTATATAGAAGGTATATAATACATTGGAGAAAAAGGGAAGTATGGAAGGACTATAGAATATTTAGAGTATATAAAGGTTTTAGAATACAAAGCGTATATTATCGCTATCCAATAAAAAAGCAAGTAACTTTAGAAGAGAAAGAAAAAATCTTCTTAACTTTTAATAAATGTCAATATAAAAAGAGTTAATTTTATGTAATTTTGGAAGATTTATATTGGTCCGTTCATTAAGATTTTTTTATACAGAGTAAGGGACAGTTTATGTGTTTATATTTTGCAGAAAAATAAAAATTGACAAACATTAACATAAACATAAACCATCCCAAAAAACATGATTAAAAAGTGTTTTTTTTAATCACAATAAATTAGTAGAAATTAGCTGTTGCTTTGCCTCAGTGGTTCCAGTACTACTGTTTTTCTAGTGCAAAGCCAAGGTACTGTTTCGTTGGTTAATAAACTTGTTCATTGGTCTACTCTTATTGGACAACAGCTCTCCAGTAGTGTTTTATGTGCAACAAAACATTTAATTAAAATTAAAGAAAATACATGATGTCCATTGTAATGGATGCAGAGTCTGAAAGGGTTAATATTAATCTACAATACAGTAAATCATACAAAGAAAGAACCTATATTAATGTGAATGTGTGCATTAAACTGCACTGCATTGCTGAGGGTAAGTTACTGCACATTTTACTACAGTATGTTCTTTTAACAGTGTATAAAAAGAGTTTTAAACATGCAGAGCTGTAAAGAAACAGTAATAAACAGAGATCCAATCTCACGCTGATAAATAATAGATTGCAGTATATGCAGTATTGATTAAGAGGCTTTAGTCTGAGTAAGTGGGCGGGGTTTACAGTCTGACTTTGCATTTTCTAAACAGATATAGAAAACCTGAGCAAAGTCACCCACAGTCAAAACCGTCCAATAAGAACCTCAGAACTCAGAAGTCCAACAATAACTCAGAGCGGCGCTGAGGGCTGCAGTCTGGTGCCCTTGGCCACTGTGTGTGTGTGTGTGTGTGTGTGTGTGTGTATTTTGTGTGTGTGTGTGTGTGTGTGTGTGTGTGTCAGATAGGTATCTGCAGCTCATTTGATGTTATCTGTGAGAAATTAGCATCTTTTCAGCGAGGCCGAGCAGCGTGGACCTCCAGCAGAGCTGGGCTGGGTTATCACGCTGATCCTGAATCCTGTATCAGGCCAGAACTCTGCATGCAGTTAGATGCTTATAGCTCAGTTCAGACAGTTCTGTCTTGAATGTCATTTAGTAACAATAAGTAGAATTGACAATAGTAATAATAATTTGAATCTATCAAACGTACTTACAATAAAAAGGTAATTTGTTAATTATAAACATTAATAGTACAAGATTTTTCTTATTAACTATTTTAAGATTAGAATTTTGATTATATGGGGGCTTTTACATTACATTAAATTACATTACATTTGGCAGACTCTTTTGTCCAAAGCGACTTACAATAGTACAAAAGTAATAGAAGTTAAAGGTAAAACATTTTTTAGATAGGGCTTAAAGGAGGTCGAAGGGAAAAAAGGGATAGAGGAGTGAAGGAGGGGAAGAAGGAAATGAGTTTAGAAGTAGATAGTGTGTTAGAGGTGTTAAGAGAGTAAGTGCTCTTTGAAAAAAAATAGGGGCTCCTAGTGGTCCAGCAGTCTAAAGCACTGCCACTATGATTGCGAGATCGCTGGCTCGAATCCTGGTCATGCAGCTTGCCATCAGCTTGACACAACTGGCCATGCACTCTCTGGGTGGGTAGATGGTGTTCTTTCAGACAATTCTGACTTGAATGACATTAAAGTAATAATAAGTAGATTTGACAATAGTAATACTAATTTGAATCTTTTAAGCATTAATATTATAATGAAAGGTAATAAAAAAATAAGCATTAATAGATTTTTAAAGATTTTTCTTATCAACAGTTTTAAGATTAGAATTGTGATTATTTGGGGCCTCCAAGTGGTCCAGCAGTCTAAGGCACTGCCCCTCTGATCGGGAGATCGCTGGTTCAAATCCTGGTCATGCAGCTTACCAGCAGCTGCCAGAGCCCTGAGAGACACAACTGGCCTTGCTCTCTCGGAGTGAGTAGATGGTGTTCTTTCAGACAGTTCTAACTTGAATGACATTAATTAATAATAAGTAGAAGTGACAATACTAATAATAATTAGAATCTAATAAATGTTAATATCATAATAAAATCATCATTAATAGAACAAGATTTTTCTTATTAACTATTTTAAAATTAGAATTTTGATTATATGGGGGCTCCGAGTGTTCCAGTTGTCTAAAGCACTGTCACTCTGATTGGGAGACCACTGGATTGAATCCTGGTTATGCAGCTGCCAGAGCCCTGAGAGAGACACAACTGGCCTTGCTCTCTCTGGGTGGGTAGATGGCGCTCTCTTTCCCCTAATCACTCAAAAGGGTGATGTCAATCAGCGCAAAACATCTGGGAGCTGATTGAAATCGAATTTATTATTGTTTATTATTTGTCTTATAGAAGTGCCTTCTCTAACAGACGAATGGAGGTGGTTGCTAAGGTGTTGCCAAATGGTACACCATGTGTTTGGTTTAATGTTACTAGTGTATTTTGCTCAATACAGCAGGGTTACTCAACAAGGTTAAGAAACTCAATGCTGAAAGTGATTCTTAAAAATGTGTTATTAAAAGTGATGCAAAAGTCATGCAAAGGAGAAGGTTACAATGGTTTTGTCAGGTGGTTGATATGGTGTAGCTTACAGGCATACAAGTTTGTTAGTATGATAGTGTTAACATGTTAAATAGTGTAATCAATATGTTTTTAAAAGCCTGAGGTCTGTGTTATATCACCTGAACACTGTCGGCTGCAGCGCTGCAGTTAAAGGGGCTGCGGTGTTCTCTATCAGATAGAAAACAGAACAGCTCGGAGCATCTCTGGGGTTTTTTAGCAGTTTGCTTTATAATTATCTTCTTTATCCTCTGATATGCTATCCCAGTTAGCGCTATTAGCAGCTGAAATTGCCTGTGTCGTCCTGGTGATTGGCAGTGATTGGCCTTTTAGTTTAATGAATCTTGTAGATTAGCGTGTGCACGTCCTGCGGCGAGCGTCCTCAAAATGAGCCCATCCTATTAAACACGATGAGACCAAACATATGCGCTCTGTCCAAACCCTCCTGCTACACTCCACCGTTAGCCACGTTAGCATCCCTGACTGAGCAGCATTAGCCTGGGGTTTCAGAACCGATCAAAAATAAAATATCATTTTACTTTGCTCACTGACCTCAAGTTGACCTCAAAATGACCTCAGACTCATTTCAGCCTGATTTCAAGCTGACCTTAACCTGATCTCAGACTCAATTCATCCTGACCTCAACCTGACCTCAGACTCACCTCATCCTTACCTCAAGCTGACTTCAACCCGACCTCAGACTCACCTCAGACTCACCTCATCCTGACCTCAACCTGACCTCAGACTCACCTCATCCTTACCTCAAGCTGACTTCAACCTGACCCCAGACTTACCTCAGACTCACCACATCCTGACCTCAACCTGACCTCAAACTGACCTCAAGCTGATCTCAGACTCACCTCATCCTGACCTCAAACTGACCTCAAACTGACCTCAGACTCATTTAAGACTCACCTCCGCCTGACCTTATTCTGACCTCAGACTCACTTATCCTGACCTCAACCTGACCCCAGACTCACCTCAGCCTGACCTCAGACTGACCTTAAACTGACCTCAGCCTGACCTCAGACTGACCTTAAACTGACCTCAGCCTGACCTCAAACTGACCTCAAAAATGCATTCATTTTCTCAACACAAAACATTTAAATTCTGGCTGTAACTCCAGCATTAGTTCACCAGCTAGTCCACTCACAGTAGCAGTAATGCTAGCATCAAAAAATTGCAGGTATATAAAACTAAATTAATAGTAATGCTAGCATCAAAAATATTGCAGGTATATGAAATTAAATTAATATTATAAAAAATAGGTTTTTGTGCAGCCTAAAATTTCTAGAGGCCTAAATTCACATGGGGGTCAAAATCTTGACATTTAAGGAACAATTATTCAGTGTGAATTTAAATAAACAAACAAGTCATTCCCTTCAAGTCATTTAGGTTGTCCACATGTAACTTAGTGGCTCAGGAACAGTTGCAAATGATCTTGTACAGTGAGACAGGATCTGTATTTGTATGTGTAGAAAATCCTGATTCATATATAAATTGTGGAGTTGGGAGATTCTGGCTACTTTGTTTTTGCTTCCAATTCTTCCTTTTAAAAGCTTTTGATTCAGATTCACTCACGTGGATGAGTGAATCTGAATCAAATTGAGTCGAGTGATTTAATGAAAGGATGACTCTGGATAATGTCTGGATCTGATTAATGGAACACCTGATCATTCATTATTTCTTCTGAAATCAAAGCTATTAAATTCAGTTAATCCTGCTTTTGTTTGAGTAACTGTCTCTCCTAACCAGAGAGGACTTTCTACTAGGAACAAAAGTCCATTACATAAGAGACAGACTGAAGCAGACTGATCAGATCAGACCAAAGTATCCAATCACTCCAATCCAATCACACGCAGCTAAACGCTTTCTCTGTCCAACAGTCAGTTTATTTGTCACTATGCCTGTGTGTGTGTGTGTGTGTGTGTGAAGCTGCTGACATTTGTAATGGCTGGTGTGATGGGTGGAGGATTGTACTGAAGCGCTGATTGTAATTTATCGGCTGTCTGTGACGGGACTGTCTACTCCTATTCTGATCAGCTCCGGCCTGCAGTGGGTTTAGCTCTGCTGCTGAGTTCATTAAATGCATTTGTGTGTGTGTGTGTGTGTGTGTGTTCCCAAGGATATAAATCAGCTGAATAGGCATCCTGTCTAGTTGTATTGACTATAATAGATCATACAGGGGGAAGGGAAGGGGGGTGTTCTAATAAAGTGGCCAGTGATTGGAAGCACAAGGTTGGAGGTGTTTATAATAAAGTGGCCAGTGATTGGAAGCACAAGGTTGGAGGTGTTTCTAATAAAGTGGCCAATGAGTAAAAGCACAAGTTAGGTAGGTCCTTCTAATAAAGTGGCCAGTGAGTGAAAGCACAAGTTAGAAAACTGTTTCTAAGAAAGTGGCCAGTAAGAGGAAGCACAAGGTAGTAAGTAGGTGTTTCTAATAAAGTGGCCAGTCAGTGAAAGCACAAGGTACTGTAGGTGTTGCTTATAAAGTGGCCAGTAAGAGGAAGCACAAGGTATGAGGTGTTTCTAAGAAAGTGGCCAGTAAGAGTAAGCAACAGGTAGATAGGTGTTTCTAATAAAGTGTCCAGTGAGTGGAAGTACAAGCTACTGTCTGTGTTTCTAATAAAGTGGATAGTGAGTGAAAGCACAAGGTAGTAAGTAGGTGTTTCCAACAAAGTAGCCAGTCAATGTAAACACAAGGTAAGTAAGTGTTTCTAATAAAGTGGCCAGTCATTTAAAGCACAAGGTAGGTAGGTGTTTCTAATAAAGTGGCCTGTGAGTGGAAGCACAAGGTACTGTAGGTACTGTAGGTGTTTCTAATAAAGTGGCCGGTGAGTGTGTGATCCTACTGCAAATATCAACATCTAATTCACTGTTTCATTCTCCCTCCTGTTTACACCATCCAATATCACTCTCTCACTCTGTCATTCTGTCCAATATATATTCACTCTGTCAATGTCTTACTGATTGCTCTCTCTCTCTCTCTCTCTCTCTCTCTCTCTCTCTCTCAGCATGTCTCAGAGGAGCAAAGCATCCTCAAGTCAGAGGTATGTAGTAGCATTAGTAACACACACATTTCTGTAAACATATATATAATTTATTTAGTTGCACCCAGAAGGAATCTATCGACATGAGTGAAACTTGGTGGCTAGTCATGCAAGACTGTCATGGAGTGGCACTTGAAAAAGCCCCAAATTTAACATTAAAAATGTGTGGGATGCTATTGGATGTGCTATCAATACTCCAGCCCTACCAACAAATCTGCTGGAATTATCATTGGATCCCATTAGGAAACTCCATGCTGAGACATCTGGCATGTTTTGTAGTTGCATATGCATTACACATGCGTTACACAATACTTCTACTTATGTGTGTAGCTCAATAAATATTGCCTGTATCAGTCACAATAGTTTAATCTTCATTGTTTCTTGGAATTTCTATCTTCTTTCCCATTAGCATTGCAATCCCAAACTTCCTACTGGGAGCAACTATTGTTGAAAGTTTGTACATATTGCTAATAAACCTAACTTGCAATCAGAGATAATTACATTTGATTGCAACTGTAGGTAGGCTAACAAGTCAAGTGACATGATAACACTCAGGATAGTAAAGCTAAATCCAGACTTCCCAAGTCTCCTGGAAGTTGCGGGAGTCTACCGCATATCAATAACTACACCTGATGACCGCAAGTCAGATAAAATATCCCAGAATTTAGAACGAGCCACAAACACACATTTTGCATGTGTGAAAGAGAAACAGGGAGAGAAAAACGTGTTCCCCTCATGTGCATATTTATGAAGAGCATGCAAAACAGAGAGTGTTCTGATTGGCCTGTTCTCTGCAAAGAGTCTCTGAGTCCAATTAGATTATAGTGTGAGCGAGCAGTGTTTTTTTTCCCCTCCTGGTTGGGATGCGTTCAAGAGCATCATGGCTCCCATCAAAACTCATTTTACCTCTGACTACTCTAAAGTATATCCATTTCTGTCAAAAGTAAAAAACAATGAAGGCCTTTAGCATTGCCCATGGGGGACTAAATTATTGCAAAAGGCATGTTGAGGTGAGTTAATGTAAGGAGAGTCCAAGTCCAGGTCTGGGGGAACCTCTCAGAAATTAATTTTTGCAACTTGGAACATCTGTAAATCTGCTGTCAGGGGTGAGGTCAGGTGATTGTGTTTGGCCTTGATTTTGATTTTAAAGGTATGAAACGACTCAGTGAACAGTGTGTGTGAGATATGGGTGATCAGTGATGACAGATGTGTTTGTCCTCTCTCAGCTCTTCCTCTCGCCCCTCCTCTGCCTCGGACAACCCCCCGCTGCGCTCGGCTCTGAAGCACGGCTCTAAAGACTCAAAGGACTCTAAAGACTCTAAAGGCTCCCGCCGCCGCCGCAGCCTAACCCAGGGTTCTGTCTACCTGCCCTACCTCAATGCATTGTTCGGACAGGTCAGCTACAACACACTGTACACACACAAACACACACAAAAACACACACACACACACACACACACAGTATAAAAAGGAAGTTAACAGTACAGAAAATTCACGGTTCAGTTCACACCTTGCCTTATGTATTATGAAGTTAATAAGGGTGAGGCATTCTGTATATCCTCACCTTTATTAACTTCATAATAACAATGAATCTTCATTATAACCGTGTTTAATTTTGGGGGATGGAATATTGTAACAGCCTCGAGCACCTTTTATTAAATACTTGCAGTCAGGGTTTTGGATCTTGTTGGAACAAACAAACATTAATCATGATTGTGGCGCTTTATTAAGAACAAAAACAGCAGCATAAACAGCGTTAAGCATGCTACAAATATTTTTTCCTAAGCATATTACTGGATGCATTTCAGTGTTTGAGTTCTTTTTAAGAAATATCAGCATTGGATTGTCAAAACTTCATTATATAAAAATTATCATGATATTTTTTTTATGCTATCCCATGATTAATAGTGCATTAGTTAGAGGTTACATCGGGCCCAAAAAATCCGACCTGACCCAGCCCGAGCCCGTGCACGTTCTCCCCGAGCCCGACCTGACCCGAACCATAAACTGTCATCATGAGCCCGAGCCCAACCCGACCCGCCCCGCCCCATAAACTGGCTGTTTTCGGGCTGATTGAATGAGCGAAATATGATCAGAATTATGTTAATTAACTCTGTAACATAGAAGCATAGAACTATTATTGAATTTAAATGATTTTTAAGAACAGCTAAACACAATGCTGCAAGTCAAACGCGGAGGAGTTCACGTGCGAGAGAGAGAGAGAGAGAGAGAGAGAGAGAGAGACACAGAGAGAGAGAGATTTGCTTGTTCTGATGTGAGCTACTCACAGGTAAAGGTTCTCTTTTATCTCCTCGTGCTCATATTCTAATCCCATACATAATTCTGCAGCTCTCTCAGTGTTTTCTGTCATATTTTGCGGCTAGCGCGAGCGCTTACAACTAATACCGCGGACCGCGAGGTGCCCCCACGCTGCCACTGGTGTGCCGAATCCGACTCCCTGCTGAATCCGACTCCCGCTTCGCGGACAGAATCGGCACAACACCCCCCGCTGTACAACTGCGGGAGTGAAAACAGCGCTTATAAATAAATTAGTTTAGTTTCACTTTCAGTTTTCGTTATTTTATTTAAAAATAAAAATAAAATTAAAAAACAGACGCCTACATCTAAGACTATTTTCTGGAGCCTGACCCGACCCGGCCCGAGGAATGTGGTGGGAAATCTCGGCCCGAACAAACCCGATTTCGGGTCGGGCCTCGGGTCAGGTCGGATTCGGGCAGAGAATCTAAGCTCTAGTATTAGTATTAGTTGGTAATAATACTATTAACAGTAAATTGTTTTTTACACTTACACTCACCCATAGACTGTGTATAGCTGGACAGAGCATCATCTCTCAAAAGTGAAGCCACCACAGGTCGGGCGCCCCCTGCTGTTCGGTTTCAGAAAGCTGTGTAACTCCACCCATTCCCATAGGTTTCAATGGCAAAACAGACAACTCTCAATCACGTTTTTTTTCTAATATACTGTAATTCTACCTCCATTATTTAAATGCAGCAGCTAGTGTAACCTCTGCTTATATTGTCAAATTTTATATCCCCACAGAATTCGTTTTTTAAAACGTTATTCAGCTCTATTCAAAAAGGTGTGGTTATTGTAAAAGAGCTGGTTATGGGCGGGACCAATAACAGACCGTCAGCTTCTCTTCGCTCCGCTCTGCAGGCTGTGACCGCAAGGCAGCCCTCAGGGGCGGGGTTATTTAAATGAGTAGGCCTCTCTCCACAGTCTTTCTCCCTCCTCTGGTCTCTACTGCGCAGACTCGGGTATCAGGATCACCAACATGGCGGAAGATTTTGGCTTCATTTTCAGTGAATGAATGGGAACGACGACACGGCGTCCATCTTTTTTTACAGTCTCTGCACTCACCAACTATCTTTCTTTAAACATCTAGAAGTCGAAGAAGTCATGGTCCAATAGAGGCCTATGATTGGGTTGTTGGGCATACACTCATTAAAAAAAAACAGATTGCTGCAAAACTCACCATTCTTTTACGTATCAGGCAGATATATATATTAGGCACTGAGGTCCCTATATTATCGATCTACAGGCGAGTCATTAACCACGCATCGTGCAGCTGGATTGCGTCAGAGAGCGTGTCAGTGTGTCTTTGGTATCATAAGAACGCAAAAAATTCAACCTGCGCTCCTTAAAACATAGTGTTGTGCAGGATCTACAGGCCCAGCTGTAGCAACATCTGTAGGTACATGTGCTTCAGGATACCATACAGAACCTGTATGCCTCAATGCCCCACCGTATCTCATCTTGTATCCAGGCTAGAGGCGTACAGTTTTCTCCAGTAAACTTATTTTTCACTCCTTTCACTCTAATATCGAAATATAAAACTATATAAAATATAAAACTTACATATGTCATCATTATATTCACACAAATAATAACGATTTATTACATTGATATATCTATTTGTATTTATACCTGTGTGAAAGCAGGCAAGAACAGGGCAGAACTATGGGCTCTGAGGTTTATACAGTGGGTGCTGCGCCAGAATGCATTAGTGTGTGTGGTCTGATGGAGGTTATTTATGGATATGTGACTCATTTTAATAGAAACGGATTAAAATCGTGTTTTTGATTTGGCTACGGGACGTTAATTATTATTTTATTACGTCTCAATAAACAGAAACGTGCAATTAGTGAAATAGAGGAGACTTTGAATTACATCACCATGAATGCACTCACACAGTGTGTGTGTGTGTGTGTGTGCGTGTGTGTCTGTTGACAGTCACCTGTCCTCTACGATGAATGATAAGAGGATTATGACAGTATTAATAACCTGCACCACTGATGAATCACTGTCACACTCTTCACCCAGCAACAATAACATCGCAAACAGGAAATAACACCTTAATGTGATGAGAAAATGTGTGTGTGTGCCTGCCTGTGTGTGTGTGTGTGTGTGTGGTGTGTGTGTGTGTGTGTGCGTGTTATGTAACATCATTATTTTATTTAAATTGACATAGTTTCTCTACATGGATGAGGGGGTTCCTGTATGAAGCTGTATGAAATGTGCTGTGATAATAATATTAATGATAATAACAACAAGCAATTGTAATAATGTACTGACAATGCCAAAAGTCATGGGACAGCATGGTTTGTAAATTGATGTGTTGATGAAGTGTTACCCCAGCCTACTGCTTTAAAACCTCCTCATGTGTATACGTTGTGAGGTGTTATCTTGTAAGTCTGCTCAGAGTGTCTAGCAGAAATCAAGCTTACATTCGAAACAGAGACCCCGCCCACGTATCCCAACGCTCAGTGCAAGGTTCTTTAGCTTCTGCATGGTACATGTCTAAAGTCACGGGACACAATGCTAATTCCTGTCCCATGATGTGGCATTGCAGTGTATGATTATTATTAATAATAATATTGTTATTAATATTATTTTGAATAGTATGTATATGTACGGGTATCAACATCTGTGTTCGTAGCTTGACGTTTGTATAAATTTGTGCTAAAATGTGAGCAGTGGAAGTATGTGTGTGTGTGTGTGTGAGTGTGTGTGTGTGTTTATACTGTAGCATGCCTCATTATTTCTTCTTGTCATCACATTAGTCACAGTTGGTTGTTTGTGGGTGTGTGTGTGTGTTTACACTGACAAAAGGGACAGTTCAACCTGTTACAGTATAAATCCCATTAAACTCTCGCTCTCTCTTTCTCTCTCTCTCTTTCACTGTCTGTAGGACAGGGAGCTGATGCCGGAGGAGTTGGATGGTGAGTATCTCAGTTTAAAAAGCCTCCAAGCCGATCTAAAGCGCTGCCACTATGATCAGGAGATCGCTGGTTCGAATCCCCGTCATGCAGCTTGCCATCAGCTGCCGGAGCCCTGAGAGAGAGCTCAATTGGCCTTGCTCTCTCTGGGTGGGTAGATGATGCTCTCTCCCCTCATCACTCCTAGGGTGATGTCGATCAGTGCAAGGTGTCTGTGAGCTGATGTATCAGAACCGAGTCGCTGCGCTTTCCCCCGAGTGCGCTGTGATGCTATTCGCTAATGCTGCATCAGCAGCAGTTTAAAAAGAGGCGGTGGCTGACTTCACATGTATCAGAGGAGGCATGTGTTAGTTTTCACCCTCCTGGTGTTGTGGAATCACTTGTGTCTGAGTAGCAACTGAATGGGTGGGACAATTGGCCTAGCTAAATTAAGAGAAAAATGGTAGAAAATTTAAAATAAATCTTAAAAAAAGTCTTCAAAATCTTAAAAATCTTAAAAACTAACTTTACACACCACTGACTACAGTATCTCTCAGTAAAGCCACCACAGGTGTAGAGCCTCTGCTGGCTGGTTGCAGTATAATGTCTAGCTCCGCCCATTACCATGTTTTAATGACAAAACAGCCCCACTCATTTTCCATCTTATTTTTCTCCTCCAGTCTTTTTTTTTATTTCTAGTTCCTCATTTCAGCAGTTAGTTTTCCCTTTGCTAATATTGCCACGTTTTTATTTTCCCCCAGAAGTCAGTTATAAATAATAAACTTTATTCTGCTATATTGTAAGAAGGTGAGGCTACACTTGGCACTACATGGAGTAGCTGAGTTGTAGTCGAGCTCTCAGGCAACTTCCTAGTTAATCACACTATTATTGAGCCATTGATTGGTTGATTAATATGATTCTGTTGAGCTGTTGGTTCCATTATTAGACCGTTTTTTAGCCAGTCAGCTAATGTTACTGTAGTTAGACTTTAGACATTAAATGTTGGATTTGTACCAGTGGTCTCATGTGCTCCTATTATAAACGGGAGGTTGCAGGTTCAAATCCTGTTCATGTAGTTCTGCCATCAGCTGCTGGCGCCCAGAGGGAGCTAAATTGACCTTGCTTCCTCTGGTTGGGTAGATGGTGCTCTATCCTCATCAGGGTTGCAGGCGCCAATGGTGATGGGGATGCACAAAGGGGAGGGACAATTAGATAGCCAAATTGGAAGAAAATGGGAAAAATCTGAAAAAAAAATAAAATAAAAAAATAAAACATTCTTTTCTTCTTTTAATGGTCAGTGGTGTGTGATGACATCTTTAAACTGGACCATAGCAGCTTTGGCACTGTTGGGACATTACACTTACTGGATAAACTGGGAAAAAAGGGAAATATCTGCTCTGTTTCTGGTGCTTTAGTCTGTGTTGTAAAATGTAAAACTCAGTGAAGGCGGTCTGAGATGCTTGGTCTGAGGGACAGGGGTAGGGGTGTCTCTGCCTCAAGTCTCTAATGCACAGACTGTAGCTGAAAATTCAACAACATGACAAACATTTTTAGCTTATCTTAGAATCAAATCCAGGTTTATGAAGAGTCATTTTCATGCCCAAAACATGTGGACCACATTTGTATTGGGGGAGAATGTGCACATTTGTTTTTTTTAACAAACTATCACTTTAATATCTTATGAACACCCTCACACATCTCTCACAGCAGGAACGCTGCTAATCCTGTCGTAAATATTAATCTGGAAACACAATCCCATGAGTCACTGGGAGAACGGATGCTGGTTTTAAAGCTTTGAGTGACGTTTACTGGGTTTATATAACGAGTGAGGTGTTTATCTGAACACTGAGTAATAGACAGAGCACACACACTTACTGGGCACTGGTGAATGGAAGTTCGGTAGGTGTTTCTAATAAAGTGGCCAGTGAGTAGAAGCACAAGGTATCTGAAAGTGTTTCAAATAAAGTGGCCAGTGAGTGGAAGCACAAGTTTGGTAGATGTTTCTAATAAAGTGGCCAGTGAGTGGAAGCACACATTTGATAAGTGTTTCTAATAAAGTGGCCAGTGAGTGGAAGCACACATTTGGTAAGCGTTTCTAATAAAGTGGCCAGTGAGTGTAAGCACATGGTATCTGGAAGTGTTTCTAATAAAGTGGCCAGTGAGTGGAAGCACAAGTTTTGTAGGTGTTTCTAATAAAGTGGCCAGTGAGTGGAAGCACAATTTTGGTAGGTGTTTTAATAAAGTGGCCAGTGAGTGGAAGCACACGTTTAGTAAGTGTTTCTAATAAAGTGGCCAGTGAGTGGAAGCACACGTTTAGTAAGTGTTTCTAATAAAGTGGCCAGTGAGTGGAAACACACATTTGGTAAGTGTTTCTAATAAAGTGGCCAGTGAGTGGAAGCACAAGTTTGATAGGTGTTTCTAATAAATTGGCCAGTGAGTGTAAGCACAAGGTATCTGAAAGTGATGTTGAATGCTGAAACGATATATAAATGTTATTATTAATATTAATATCATTACTAATATGCTCTGTTTAATTAGAGCAGCAGTAATCTACAGGATGACTGTAACTCGTGGACACCAAGACCTTTGAAGAAGGCCAGTGGTCAGGACATTCCCATTCAGGAAATGATAATTTTGCCCTAATCGTTCAATAGATGTGTCCTATGAGATGAGCCGTGCGCTGTAATCTGATGAAATTATGTATGCGCAGCCCTTTAACTGAGCTACTTTTAAAGGCTATAGGCCGCAGAATGTAGATCACAGTCAGTGACTTATATAATCAACCTTTAGGTCCTTATGCTACACAACAGTATAGTGAAAGATGGATGTAATATTACAAAACACATACAATTAAAAAAAAGTTTTTTGTTTTTTTTTAATTCATTAAAATACATAAAGGACCTAAATGTGATTATTTAAACATTGATATCAAAGTCAACAGTTATTGTAAAGTAAAGATGCTCTATAGTAAAAGCATACTGAGCAGAGAATTAAGTCACACCCTTTTGTGTGTGTTCAAATTTTCCACAAAGAACTGCATTGTTAACTAAGAAAGAAAGATCTACTAAGAAAGATAATTAAGAAAGATCAAAAGAATCATAAACAATAGTAATAAAAAATACAGAAAATAAAAAGCAACCTACTGTTGTAGTTAATTGTGACCCTGTTTTTGTGTGTGTGTGTGTGTGTGTGTGTGTGTGTGTGTGTGTGTGTGTGTGTGTGTGTGTGTGTGTATACAGAGCTTCAGCTGGCCTTTAAAGAGTTCGACTATGACCAGGATGGATACCTGCACTATAAGGACGTGGCCGACTGCATGAGGACCATGGGCTACATGCCCACTGAGATGGAGCTGATCGAGATCATTCAGCAAATTAAGATGAAGTGTGAGTGTGTGCATGTGTAAGTGTGTGTGTGCGTGCATGTGTGTGTGTGTGTGAAGATTTTAATTTCAGATAATGGCAGTTCTTCCTCTCTCTACATCAGTGAACGAATGGATAAATGTGTTCCTTGTGTAATCTCATATCTTAGCTTTCATGATATCATTTTTATACACTTTTATTTATTTATTTGTGTGTGTGTGTGTGTGTGTGTGTGTGTGTGTGTGTGCAGGGGGTGGTCATGTAGATTTTGATGATTTCTGTGAGCTGATGGGTCCCCGGATGCTGATGGAGACGGCGCACATGGTGGGGCTGAGGGAGCTTCAGTGTGCTTTTAAACAGGTACTACTTAGCACTACCTAGCACAGAGTCTGCAAGTGTGCACTACCTAGCACTATTCTATATAGGTGTGTATTAAAAAGCAGGGGGAGTTTGCACACTTATTTCTAACAGATTTGTGTGCACTGTTTAGAAATAGAGATGGAAAGGTCGGTTGCTGTTTGGCAGGCTTTGAGAAAGGCTTGGTAAGTGTTTGGTTATTGTATCATCAGTATTCGGTCATTGATTTCGCAGTGTTTGTCTCGTGTGTGATTTTGTTCTTTGTCAGTGTGTGTTTGTTAGTTTTTGCTCATTGTTTGATCGGTGTTCTGCCTGCGCTTGATCTGTGTTTGGTCAGTGTTTGATCTATGTTTGGGTGGTATTTGGTGCATGTTTAGTGAATGTTTTATGAGTGTTCTGTGTTTGGTCAGTGGTTGGTGGCTCTTTGGACAGTGTTTTGTGCTTGGTAAGCAAAACGCCTGTGATTGGCCAATGTTGAGCATGTGTTTAATCAGTGTTTGTGGGGGTCTTTGGTCTGCATTTGTCCGGTGTTTGGTGGCTTTTTGGTGGGTGATTGGTCTGCATTTGTCTGGTGTTTGGTGGCTCTTTGTTAATATTTAGTCTGCATTTGTCACGTGTTTGGTGGCTTTTTGTTAATGTTTGGTCTGCATTTGTCTGGTGTTTGTTGGCTCTTTATTTAGTGTTTAGTCTGCATTTGTCAGGTGTTTGGTGGCTCTTTGTTAATGTTTGGTCTGTATTTGTCTGGTGTTTGGTGGCTCTTTATTTAGTGTTTAGTCTGCATTTGTCAGGTGTTTGGTGGCTCTTTGTTAGTGTTTAGTCTGCATTTGTCAGGTGTTTGGTGGCTCTTTGTTAGTGTTTAGTCTGCATTTGTCAGGTGTTTGGTGGCTCTTTGTTAGTGTTTAGTCTGCATTTGCCTTGTGTTTAATCAGTATTTGGGGGGTCTTTGGTCTGCATTTATCTGGTGTTTAGTGGCTCTTTGGTCATCTCTCTCTCTCTCTCTCTCTCTCTCTCTCAGTTTGACTGTAACGGTGATGGGCGAATCAGTTTTGATGAGCTGAAGGAGTCGATGAAGACTCTGCTGGGGGAGAAGCTGAAGAAGGGCGAGCTGGAGGAGATTCTGTCTGATATCGACCTGAACGGAGACGGAACCGTCGATTTTGATGGTGAGCTGCAGAATCAGGAACACGAGCAACACATTAAATCAACAATCTGAACAGAACATAAAGTCCCCTCAGTCCTTAAGCAGAAGGTTTTCTGAATGTTACCATTAACATTCTTAGAACGTTCAATCGGTCAAGTTTTTGGATGTTCTTACAACATTTTTCATCTAATGTATTTAAACCTTCTGGTAATGTGGCTGCAATAGATGTTATAATATTTTCTGTCAGCTTGGATGTAGCTAACAAGTAGTGGAAGGATTTGCTGAATTTTGCAAAAGAAACAAATCTTGAGTAAAAACTAATGTCACTAGGTGGGGTTCCGATGGAGTGCAAACCTGCTTTCTGATTGGTTTCCAGCACAACCTAAACATACATACTATAGCTGTTTAAAACTAACATGATTGCTAAGGTATTGGTATGTGGTTGCTAAGGCTTTGCTAACATATTGCTATTGCATAGCTATTGATTGCTAATGTGTGGCTATAGGTGATTGATAAGGAATATCATTGCAATCAACCACTTAGCAACACCAATATCACAGCAACACTGCTGAGCTACTATCACACTTGCAATTTTAGACAGTTTAATGAATACTACAGAATATTACAGAATATCTTAGCACCTTAGCACCCAACAGCTATGCAATTTTAGCAACATATTGGCAACCACATAGTAAAGTTCTAAAAACCTATAGCAATACTATAGCAATACCTGCGCAACCACCAAGTAAGACTTTAGCAGTTTCATAGCAACACCTTTGCAACCACCTAGCAACACCAGTTGGAATCACCTATCAACACCTAACCAGCATGTTCAGACAGTCTTCTTTCTAGAAAAGCAAAATATGGTCCACCACATTAGCCTAGCACCTAAAATCCAACTTTAGCTAAAACAACACACAAAGCAACATCTCAGCCAACGTCTTGCCAAATGTAATGCATCTTAAGACCTTTTTAAGACCTCAATAAATATAATTGAATGCACAAAAATGTAGTCATAACTACATACTTCTTAATAAATAAAATAAAATATAAGTAAATAAAGTAAACTTGCCTTGCCTTAAGTAGAAAATAATTTATTGTATTGAAAATTTAAACTTAACATTTACAATTTATAAATTTTCTTTTTCAATTTTGTTCCATTGTGGTGCAGAACATGTTAGCATCTTAGCTAGCTCACCGCTAATGTTACAGAGCTCTCTGTTTACTCTAGTTTTCTCTCCGATAATGTAGCTAACTAGACACTAACATTAGTTCTTTCCCCAGTAACATTAGCTAGCTCACCGCTAATGTTACAGAGCTCTCCGTTTACTCTAGTTTTCTCTCCGATAATGTAGCTAACTAGACACTAACATTAGTTCTTTCCCCAGTAACATTAGCTAGCTCACGGCTAATGTTAGCTACATATGCTTACATTAGTTTTCTCCCCAAAAACATTAGCTAGGTCGCGGCTAATATTAGCTAGCTCTCCGCCAATCTTAGTTCTCTCCACAGTAACTCACCGCTAATGTTAGTATGTGCTTTTCCACTGGCATTAAACGCACCATCTAAAAATGTAATACCTACAGCAAATTTACAGTAAATTTGAGACAATTTAAGATCTTAATTATTCAAATTTTAATTTTTAAGACGTTTTAAGGACCCGCGGAAACCCTGCTCAGCTGATTGACTATATTAAAGGTAATGTCAGGAGAAAGTCTTTGTGCTAGTTTTTAGCTAAACTATCGCTTTAAGGTCAGGGCAGACTTGCAGTGGGTGAGGAATTGACCCCAAACATGACGCTAAGCTAAAGAGACAGTGATGGACAGGCGAGCTGAGGTCAGTCCACCCTGAAAGCAGACTGACTAAACCCAAAACAGCGCCCGAACCCAAACCCTGAGACTACGCTGCTCCAAACCGAGAGGTCGTCCCTGACCACAGATCAACAACCCATATGTCCAAAACATGTTCCTTCTGAAATTAAGGGCATCAATACACTGGAAAAAATGATGAGTAAAATTTACTTTAAAATAGTTTCATAACTTTTTGCATTTCCTTTTTTTTAAATAAAATTTTAACTCGGTTTTATGACTTAAATGTTGCATAGAGTAAAAAAGTGAACTGAACTTCAGTCAATCCTTTCTTTTAATAAACTTTACTTCATTTATTTTTGCTGAATCAATCCTTTCTTTTAGTAACCTTTACTTAGTTTCTACGTACAATATTACCTAATTACAATTACTTCATTTATACAATAATACTCAAATAATTTATGATACATAATATATTATAATTCCTGTTGTTAAAACACACATATTACAGTATACTAAAATGAATGTATTACATGCCATCCATGGTTTGAGACAGTGAGACCTGGTCTGTTTACAAAATAAATAACTAAAGTATAAAAAAAAAAAAAATATATATATATATATATATTATATAATATATATTAATATATATATATAATATATATTAATTTAATTATTTGAGTAATATTGTATAAATTAAGTAATTGCAATTAGGTAATATTGTATGCAGAAATTAAGTAAAGGTTACTTATTTACTTTATGTAACATTTAAGTCTTGAAAGCAAGTTGAAGTTTCTTAAATTTATCTGAAATTACATTTACTTAAAAAACTTAAACTTTTTTGAAGTAAATTTTACTCATTTTTTTCAGTGTAGGAAGTTTCTGCAGTAACAGGCTTTACTTCTCTGGGAAGGCTTTATGTTAGATATTAGAACAATTATGTGAGGAGGATTTGATTGCACTCAGTCCCAAGAAAGCGAGAGCATTAGCAAGGTCAGGTTTTGATGCAAGGTGATTAGTTCTGACCTTTAGCTCATCCTGAAAGTAGAAAATGGACCACCATCATCACTTCAGAGGGTCATGTGATCATGGCTGCTCTAAAGTGTCCTGTTCTAGTGGTTTGTGTTTTTTTCTATGGAGGATATACTGTATATCTTCTATCTATGTCTGATACCTTAATGCTGCTAAACTTTTGAAATTGTAGGGTATTTAAAAAGAAAACCTAAAACTGCTTTATGCATTATGTTTAAAAATAGTCATAAATAGGCATAAATATAACACATGCAAAAATATGTATAAATACTACAGGATAATTATCGCATTATTCTACATACTTGTGCAACTTTTAATTAACACTTAAAAAACAAAAAACAAATGCAGTATATTTAAGGGTACAAAATGCGACAATTAATTATGATTTAAAGAATACGAGTAAGCACAATGGTGGAAAGTTTTCACAGCTTCTGTAATAAGTGAATAAAATATTTCTCAATATTATTTAAAAATATTAATATCTGTGTGTGCACATTTTATTGGGACTAAACTGCATGTTCTGTTTTCTTGCAGAGTTTGTGATGATGCTGTTGGCCCGATAGCCGCGTGCCAGAGGCCTCCTGCTTTAAAACAATCACTTATATTAAGCTTTAATCTTTAATGTGCTGAGAATATATTGACTATAGTGTGCATTTACTATTCATTTGCTGTGTATAATTAATGATGAATGTTTATGAAATAAAGTTGATAAAGTGCTTAAAACTTAAAATGGAAAGTGTTGAGTTTGCTTTGTATAGAATCAGCAGGAGATGAAAAGTTTAATTCTGGCAGCGCCCGGTGGACAGATCCAGTAGCGCAGGGTGTGAGTCAGTGAGTGGGGCATTTAATTAATTTTCAATTCAGTTTTATTTTTTTAATTTAAAATTGACAACATAAATATTCAAGCAAAGAGCACAGTTGTGTAAAAAACAAAAAACAATAACAATAATCGCCCCAAAGACAAACTGACTTCATACAGCTGAGTCATTCTTTCACAAACTCCACACACACACACACGCGCACACACACACAAACACATACACACAGGAATTTGGCCGCAAGGCGACGGAAGAAATTAAAACACTGAATTATTATTCAGGAATAATAAAAAACAAATGCAAAAACCTCCAAGCTAGTGCATTATGCCACATAAGCAGAATGCAGAGATTTTAATAAGGCAAAGTTAGTGCGTCGCACGCCGAGCCAGCGCACAGCGAGATCACAGAGTACTGCTCCCAACATTCTGCCAAAATATATATTTATTATGTTTATAATACATATTCTGTCTGAAAAGTGATTTCGGTCATAAAGTCCTGGATACAAATTGGATCTTGTGGCTTACAAAAGTTACAGGAGAAATCTAGTCATTTTTGTAAAAGTCCTTTCAGAGTGGGGTTGGTGCAGTTAGAACTGTTCACAGTGGAGGAAAATGGAATGAATTTATACACCAATGGTTGTGAATACACTGCCTGGTGCCTGGCACACTGTTTTACGGCAATTCTGAGAAAATCCAAGGTCTGGTCTGTTTGCGGTGTAAAAACACATTTTTGGACGGTTCAGAATTTACAGGAACAGTTTAGTGAATAAGTCACTAAACTCACTAAAGTGCAGCGTAAAAACAAAACTAACTGAACTAAATGTACAGAAAACAATGTTACAAACAATCAATCTTGGTTCAGACTTTTAGGTGTAAAATCAACTGGTGTTTTTTTTTTCATTTTCTCTAAATGTGAAGTCAACCACCGCTTCTTTTAAAACTTTAATTGCCAAGTAGCATAACAGCGCACTCGGATGAAAGTGCAGCGACTCAGTTCCGATACATCAGCTCACAGACGCCTTGTGCTGTGAACATCACCCTTTAGTGATGTGGGGAGAGCGAGGCCAATTTTGCTCCCTCTAACTGCCAACAGCTGATGTGTTTTAAAATCGCATACCATTAAAATGGCTATATTTGTTTCATGTGACTGATGCCTGCTCAAATTCACCCCCACTGTACAGAACGAATCAATTGGTATAATCAGTAAAATTATCTACAGTGCAGCACAATTTCACACCAAACCTCCACTGTGAACATGTCCATCCCAACCTAACTCTGAGATCCCCTTTTAAACAGTTAACACTAGCATTGTTGTAGTTCAGAGCTATAGTTCCACACTCAGACCAGGAGGAACACACAGCGCCTACTTGTGGAAGTTCTGAGAAGTGCAGAACTGATGGAGGTGATGGAGAGCAGGATTGTGCGTGTTTTTTTCTTTTTACACAGATTGAGTATGAGTGCGCTGAAACACACGCACACACACACACACAATCAGTGTGTTCCCTCTCAGTCTGCTGCAGCTTCTTCACATTAAATAAGGAAAATACAATAAACACACTCCCTCAGAGTCACTTCAGCATTTAGGATTGTGATTCAGACACACACATATATACACACACACACACACACACACACACACACACTCTCTCTCTGCAGGTCACAGAGCTTTAGAAAGTGAGAGAGTCAGTGAGACAAAAGCAATGTTAATGAAAAGTTCATTGATGCATATCAGTCTGTGTGTGGAGGGGGGCTGGTAGTCTCTTGGGTGCTTTGCTGGTGCTTCTTCCACTTCATTAGCTCATCTCTCAGGTCAAGCCCACAGTATGGGCGAGGCTGCTGGCCCACACCGTGGTCAGATATGTAGGTGTGTATATGTGTGTGTGTGTGTGTGTGTGAGGGCTCTACTCTGTGTGTGTGTTCTGCAGGTAAGTGAGGATGTGCTGGATCTTGACGAGTCTCTCTTTCAGGGTGGTCATGGAGAGCAGTGACAGCTGGTACCGAGGGTCCACCGGCAGCACAGCCAGCAGCCACCAGCAACACGCCGGACCATTAGGGGTCGCCTGGAGAAGAATAAATAACCTATAGTTACCTTATGATTTTTTCATGCATTTTAACTTGTTTTAAAATGACAAAAATGACTAGAGCAGTAGAATAGAACAATTCGATACTGATACGATACTTTGAATTCTTAATTGTGGTTTTATTATATTCTCACACATTTAATTGTATTTATTTAACAGCTGAACTGAGTAATCTCATTCTCATACTGTCACCAGAAAGAGAGAAAGATACAGAAAGAGAGATATAGTGAAGTGCAATGAAGTGCGGGTGAATCTTTCAAAGTAGAGCAAGACTTTAGAGCACTTCAACATGTTTACCTCGCCGTGTGCATTCTCCACGTTTGGCACGTTTATGTGCGTTTCATGCAAAGTATTGAAAATAGTGTTGTTGTTTTTTTTTTAATACTTAGTAATGCAGAGACATTTAGATCAGTGCCTTTTTGGTATTGATGCCCAGCCCTAATAATGATCATAATGTGTGTGTATTACCTGTATGTCCGCCTCCCTCTCAGGCATGGGGCCGAAGTGCTGAAGGATCTGGTTCCTGAAGCGGTTCTCCAGCGTGTGGAACCAAACCTTGGCCTGATTGTAGACCTGATCATACAGATCCTGCAGACGGCCCAGTTCATCCTCATCTGCCACCTGAACACACACACATACACACACACACACACAGATTTATTATTAATCCTAAAATTGATCGTACAAGCTATAAACCTAACCACACTCACACTAACTATACTGAAAATTTTCTTGCACTATAAAGAGCACTATCAATAAGTCTATTTTCTGGTCTATTTTCATACATAAGGCACACCGGATTATAAGGCGCACTTTAAGAGACACTATAAGGAACTTCTAATTCAGCAGGTCTTGCCGCTGGGTGGTGGTGGGGGTAAAGTTAAATTAAAAAGCTAAACTAAGTAAACAAAACTGTAATTAAAAAAGATTATTTTTTAAAGTGTAAAGCGCTTTCATTTATTTACAGTAAGCTTAGATTCTCAAATTTCTCCAGCACTAAGGCTGGAGCATTAGCATTAGCGGCTAACCTCTAGCAGAGGTTAAGAGCAGGCTACAGGCCGAAAATACTCACTTCTGTACGAGGAAATACCGTTTAGCGGCTAATGCTAATGCTACTCCAGCACCGGTGCTGGAGAACTAAACTGGAACTCCTGTATAATTCTGTACTTCAACGGAGTGGCTTTAAAATTCAAAATTGTTAAAATTCATACATAAGGTGCACTGGATTAAAAGGCGCACTGATGATTTTTGGGAAAATTAAAGGATTTTATGTGTGCCTTATAGTGCGAAAAATATCCCTGATTATACTACCCAAAATATCAGACCTATACCTAACCCTGCCCTGACTGATGGCCTGTACTGGTGATAATGGGAGAACTGGTGAATATTAGACTGGACTATCTCTTCAATAAGGCAGTGTGATGGTTATGGTTTTCTTACCCGCTGGTCCTGTAGGTACTCGATGTTGGCGATGCAGTACCCGTCCCTCATGTTGCGGCTCAGAACCCGGAACCTCTTCCCTCCAACAGTGTCCACTACAGACCGGCCATCCGGCAGGAAGTGGACGCTCCGGATATAGAGCATACAGCCATAATCTGCAAAGCTGAGGAGTAATAAACACTTTTATAATACTTACACACACCTGTACACAATCACATATACATATTCTACTATAGCCTGAGCAGGTGGGGCTAAACTGCAGGATGTCCTAAATTTAAGTATTGTACACACACACACACACACATACACACTCACCCTTTCTGGGCATCGTTAATGCACATGCCAAACTGGCGTGTGCCCGTTTCCATGCAGCGGCGGATCATGAGGCGGTACCGCGGCTCAAACACATGCAGCGGGCAAGGCACAGTGGGATAGGCCATAGTGCACACGAAGATCGGGACATTGTTCTGCAGACTGGAACAGAAACACAACATAATCATTAAAAAAGGCATAAAGGCATTCTTTTATTTGTTTATCTGTGGGCTTTTATATACCAAAAACACAAAACATCAATGTGAATGGGTGTGGCTAAACCATAGATGGAAATTGTCCGACTTTTAGCCAAAAGATGAAAGATTTCTGGGGATTTAAGAATCTTCAACCACTAGATGGAATTAGTAAATTCACACATTGGTAGAATGTGTAAAAATGCTCGGATACAAGTTTGCCTGGAAAGGTTATTGTGGCACCTGGCAACATCCTTGATCAGTATCGACAATCAAACCAACTAAACTGAAAAAATGATCTATGATTGATATCTCTAGGCTAAAATGTTTTCAACTATGAAGGTGGATTTTGTGACATTAATGTATTTTAAAGACTTTTTTGTGAGTGTATCTGATAGTTATTGAGTAAAGTCTAGTCTTAGTACAGTACTCAGTTCTGCTGGAAAATGAAGGATGTTTAACTAAAGAAAAAAATATCTAATAAGGATCTTTCTCTCTGTGACATTGGGAGTGAGAAGGGGTGTGTGTGTGTGTGTGTGTGTGTTTGCTTACTCTGACAGCTCTTTAGTTTCCTCAATGTGGACTTTTTGTCTCCCAGCATGTTCATCAGACAGGTACTGCTTTATAATGTCATCCAAAACCTGCGTAATAGAATATTTCCTAGTGGCGAGGTACTGCAGAGAGAGAGAGAGAGAGAGAGAGAGAATTAATTAAACTTTCTTATTAACTAAACCTAAAATCACATTGCACCTTCGGGCAGGTTTACAGAAAAATTACCTTCTACAAATATTATTAAAGGAATAATTTTGTAACAATCCAATTTCCAATAACCCCTGCCTGAAATACATATTTTTTATGTTTGACTTACACATCCTTATATTTCACATTGTGTGGAAATGTGGAGCTTGATGTATAAAACAGCAGTATAAAACATGTTATAGTCCTCTTACTAATACTTACTATTATTATATTATTATTATGAAATCACAATATATATTTTTTTTTCTTTAAAAAATAGAAGCTTATATCACAGCCATCCTAAGGTCTGAAATATTATTAATTTTAATGTAGGAGTGTGTAGTGGTGGATTCTCACCATTTTGAGGCTCTCTTTGCAGAGTGGGCACTGGGGGCTGTGGTCCAGACAGCGCTCCAGACAGTTCTTACAGAACGTGTGTCCGCAGGGGGTAGTCACTGGTTCATAGAACAGTCTAGAACCAAGACAACACAAGTAATTAGAAAGAGAACTGTTAATGTCCAATTATGATTTATTCTATGTCTGTGAATCATAGCCTGTGGTCTTTATAATAATATTGCAATTACACTAATAAAGAGCTTCCTTCATTAAAACTGTATGAATTAATGTGTAAATAAATACAGTGTGTGTGTGTGTGTATGTGTGTGTGTGTTCATACCTCATACATAGCGGGCATTCAAAGTCGTTGGGATCCAGCAGGTCTCTTGGGAGGGTGAGACCGGGTCCAGTTTCCTCACTGACCGCTGGGGCTGTGGAGGCAGCAGCTACAGAACAGAAAGCGAGGGAGAAGAAACTGTTAATCTGGTGCAGCTTTCGCCTTATAATTCTATAACAGAATTAGTGTCCAGCGTTATGCACAATCATTTTCATCAGTGTGAGACTAACCTCCTTGTTTTTTGTGTTTGCTGCTGTGCATGTTGACCACGCCTGGCCCCGCCTCCGAGCCGGACAGTTTCCTCTTCAGCAACGCCCCTTTCTCCTGATCCCCAAGCTGTGGGGCAGAGCACACTCTCTTTAGCCCCTCCTCCCTGGCCCCGCCTGGTAGGTGAGCCCGCAGAGAGTGAGCTCTACTCAAACCCGACCGTTCCAAACTCTCGGAGCGGCCAAGCTTCTCATCCGAGGAGACCTGCGGAACCGACGGGAAACAGGAAAAGTTCTGTTAGCTCTGAGGAGTCCTGGCTACAGCCAGTAGAGATAAAATCTGCTCTTTAACTGTGTGATTACCTCACTGGGTCCTGACGGGCAGTCTACAGAAGCAGAGCGAGTGGTAGTGTCCAGGTGAGTGTCCAGCAGCGTAGATTTACTGCGCAGGTGAGCTGAGGGCTTGTGGGTCGTTTCCCTCAGGCTGGCCTGCATGCTCTCACAGGCCGGGGACAGCAGGTCATGCAAAATCTGCCGTAAGAGGAGAGGATTAGTTTAGGGAAAACAGCTACAGCTTTAAACAGGAAATGACCTACATTTATTACATAAATATCTCATTCACATATTAATATAAGAGCGTATTGTGTCAATTAGCTGTGTGCTAATTAATATCTGCCTACAGAGGGCAGCAAAGAACACTTTTCCAGGCCCACTCTTGCGTTAGTTTCAGGGATAGAATTATATTTTCATTATAAAGCGATAAAGCAAAACATTATGAACATCTCATTGTTTCACCCAGCATCCATCCTTTTCTTCAGCTCCATTGATCATATAGGACACTTTGTAGTTCTTTAATTACAGGCTGTAGTCCTGTATCTGTTTCTCTGCAAAACATATGGTTAATATCCTCCTTTCACCCAATACTCAGGACCCCATAAGAGAGAAAACCACCAAAGAGCATGTTGGTGGTATGAGGTGTTAGTGTGTGTTGTGCTGGTACAAGTGGATCAGATACAGCAGTGCTGCTTGAGTTTTTAAACTCATCAGTGCTCACACTGGACACTGCTCACAGGGTCTGCCTATAGGATTTTGTTGGCGGACCGTATGCTACGTCTGATCCACTCATGTCTAATCCAAAATATTATTGCATTGCAGTTACAAATTAATGATTGGTTAACACTGAAATTTCAAGTCAACAAATTGTCAAATATGTCAACTAATCATGGCAGCCTCAGCGTGTGGATCTCTGTTGGATCTCAGTGTTACATCACTAATCAACAGCATGTATGTGTAAACAGCCCAGTCTATTTAAGGCATATGTGTGTTCCACATTTAACTAGATCAAAGCAGGATGAAAAGAGCGCTTTCAGCCCATATAACACACACACATACTCAGTCAAAAGGCTTACACACAAGAACTAACCAGTATAATATGATTATCCACTGCAGCACTGAGCGTTTCTATACAGAACACCACTTTACAAAGAGTTTTGTAGGACTAAATCTAAATCTAAAAAGGTAACGATCACACACTACTTTACTATTTTAATCAGTATTAATTTTACATTTTCAAACAAAACAGACCCAAAGCAAAAAATTGGGTCAACCAGGCCAATAACAGTCCTCCATCCTGGACAAGAAGAGAGCCCCAGCCAGGCAAAGAACACAGCTCCAACTATCCCCATATAACTGAGTCTATTAGAGGTTAGTAAACACCTCCACACAACATGCATTAGCATCAGGCTAATTGGTGGAGTATAAGCTTCTATTACTTGTTCATTTCAGCTATTTTTTGGGCGGTGATTGTTATTTTAAACAGTGCTGCACTCAGTTATTTTTTAAAACTGTAAAAAAATGCCATATATATAATAATCACCTTTTCCACTTCCTGTTTGGCCTGCAGGAAGTTCTCATCCACAGCCAGGCATTGCAGGAAAAGCTGTAGTGATTCATCCACCTGACCCATTTCCTGCAGAACCTTCCCCTTATAGAAATAACCCTGAGAGAAAGAGAGAGAGAAAGAGAGAGACCGGGAGAGAGAACAAGCATGGTTAAGAATTATTCTAGCATAGTTTAAATTAACTGATATCTTATATATCAATGTATCAATACTGTCAACGCAAAAACTCTTTAAACAGTATTTAAACTTAACTCTCTCTGATGAAGATTGACAGGTTTCCAACATGGTGGGCGTGTCCTTATTGTTTTACTGAGTGTCTATTTGTCAGTTACACACTAAACATAGAGTGAATAAACCAATAAGAAATAAGAGGAAGATGAGGGACACATGACACCACCAGTCAGACATGGCAGAGGCGTGCCAACTTTCTTACGCTTTTCGTTCACATTAGCTTCAAGCTAAAACTGGGGGAAATGGGCACTAGATAGCAGCTCAAAAGATGATCTGCAAACATCTGAAGCCTATAGCACATATTTAGGATGCTTTCACACCTACCTTGTTTGGTCTAATTTAAAATAGCATGTGTGAAAAGGGACATAAAGAGGGGGTCTCATTCCGGATCAGCTGAATCATGGACTAATTTGTTTGCAGTTTGAAAACACTTTTGTGGGTGGTTTGAACTTTTTGTTAATTATAGGAAGGTGAGGCAGTCTATTGTCACCCAACAAACAATAGAAGAAGAAAAAGAAGTGGTGCTGTGTTGAAATTTGACTCCCCTTGGGGTGCAGGTGCATCATGCAGTAGTATGGGTACAACAGAATAAACTAGTGATTCTGTATCTACTGTAACTCTAGATTTACATTTATATATAATAGAAATAAAAGGAATACGAGGGGAATCTGTTACGAGCAACACACAAACCTTGGTGCAGACTCAAATTTGAACTTTCAGGTTTAAAAACGCCCTTAATCATATTTTTAATTCTGTATGTAAGAGTTTGGACATCAAATCCTTCAGTAAATACTTAAATCAGTTAACTTACAATTGACCTCTTGTCAGTACTGTAGTCAGTTATATTAGCTAAACACCTAGCATACAATAGAGAGGACAAATCACAGTCCAGCCTGTTATCATTCACCATCAGTCACTCACTCAGGAAACCAAAAGCAGCCACAGTTCCTTCCTAGTGTTGCCCAGCATTCTGTACCTCAGTTAATTACCTAATTATCAAAAATCAATCAGTCAATCAAACAACCAATCATGCTCACCTCTAGTGAGGGTGAAGCGCTTAAACACACCTCCCAGTCATCCAGCGCCAGCTGATAGAGCTGCAGACTCTGATACACCTCTGCTCGACATACTCGCAGTCTAACATTGCCAGGGTCTGGAAAAGAGACAGAAGAGAGAGAATTTATAATAATATTAACAATAATGACAACTTAATATACTAATAATATTACTTAATGTAATGTAAATACATGGACAAACAGATAGATACATAGACTGTTCCTTGTATTACCACACACTACCTCACTCTCTTACTGTACCTCACTCTGCCTCCAGCCTCATGATGCTACAAGAGCCCACTCTGCAGTGTAAAGAGCTACCTCTGTTGTTGCACGCAGGCAATGCAGTTTACCTTGCTGTTATTTAACATTTTTTGATGTGTTTGGTCTGTGTGTGTGTGCTGCAGTCTAAGGGTGTCCTTGTCAGCCCTCATGTTCAGAAACAGAGTTGAGGAATTTAAGCGTCAGCCTTCAGATTAAAAAAAAAAACATACATTTATTCAAAAGCGCCCAAAACAGAGGGCAGACTAGGACACCTTGATAATGCAGCTTGCTCACCCACCCACACACACTCACAGAAGCTGGCAGTGGCAGTGACACACCACTCACTCCATGAGTCATGATTCTGATCATTTACAGCAACATTATACCATTGCTGAAAACATGCAGAGAGGAATACATATAATTAATTGCATAATAAAATAATTATGTGATTACATGACTCTAATGCAAGGAAACCTTGGCCAGTAGGTTTGACCTGAAGTGCCCCGTGGCCTGTTTCTCGGTGTACACGCAGTGTGGTGACCCTGAAGATGACCGATAACTGACCTATAAAGTGTTACAATGTGCTTTCTCTCTACATGTGGTCAGTGAGTGGAAGCTAGGGTGCGCCAAATATTTGGCAACCAAAGGTTTTGATCCAAAAATGTCCAAAAAAAGCACTTTTTGAGTTCAAAATATGTGAAAAAAAAACAATTAATACTAAACTCTGACTAATTTACGGTACTAGTCAAAAGTTTGGACACACCTTCTATGCTTCTTCAATGCTTTTCCTATATCTTTCATTTATTTTTTTATACTGTATATTATAATTAAAGACATAAATATAATTAAGGAAACATATGGAATTACGCAGTAAATGGTAAAAAAAAAAAGTGTTTGTCCACAATCCCCTAACCTAAACCTGATCAACTGGGATGGATGAGCTGGAGCTTCACAGCGTGAAGGAAAAGCAGCAGCTATTGTTCAGCACCTCCAGGAACTCCTTCAAGACACTGAGAAAACTATTTCAGGTGACTCTCCCTCATGAAGACACTGAGATTAAAATACCAAATGTGTGCAGATCTGTCCTCAAAACTAAATATGCTGTTTAAAAAAAAAAAAGTATAAATCATCTTCTGGTTTGTTTAACACTTTTAGTTCACAGTATAGTTCTGCATATATTCCTGTATGGCTTTACTTAATTCAATATTAAATGTACAGTGTAAAAATAAATCATAAAAAGAAAGAAAACTAATTGAATGTGAAAAGGTGTATCCAAACGTTTGACTGGTACTGTATATTGTGTCATATTGTTGTATTGTGCTGCATCTGCTGGGATGTTAAAAATGTTGACAGTTCCATAAATACTTTACACTGTAGCTAGAAATTGTTCTAGGTGATTCTTTTAAAAAATCCAGACAAATGTATGTAAAGGTGAAAGAATTGGCAACATTAATGAAACATTTCAGTCATTTTGTTCAGTTTCAGCCTGAGAAAATTAATTTCAGTTTATCCTTAGTGGAAGCACAAGGTGTTTCTAATAAAGTGGTTAGTGAGTTTAAGCACAAGGTTGTGAGCAGGTGTTTCTAATAAAGTTGTCAAAATGCTAGTGAGTGTATATATTCTATTTATGTAATGGCATTTGGATATACATTATAATTATATAAAGCATACCTACATACAAGTAAGCATGTAAACTATTATGAGTAAAATATTAGTATCAGCATTATTCATACGTCGTATTATTGTTATTACTACCATTAATAAAGGCCTCACTTTCTCTTCACCTCATGTCACATTACAAAACTCAACACTTAACCTTACACAACCTTCATCTCTCCACGCATGCGCGCGTAAAAACGCGTTTCGTAAGGCTGGTGGGCGGAGTCACGTGAATCCAGGAACGACGTGGGCGGGGCCGGTTCTCTGAAATGTTGGTCAGTAGAACTCGGGCGATGTGAATAAATTATGTAATCGTTTAGCCTGGAAAAGCCCAAACTGTGTGGGGGTTCTCCACTTTTGTCAGTAATAAAGGACAACAGTGCTGTTTTATATCATAATTTGTTTAGGGCGAAGGATAAAGACGAAATAAGTTAAAAACACAGCTCACCGCTTTTTAAAAGCTCACTGGCCAGCGCTGCAGCCTCCTCCCAGTGTTTACTCCTCATCAGCCCCTCAGCCTCTCCAACCCGCCGGGCTTTCCTCACCTCCTCCGGGAAACACTTCTCCAGCAGTCCGCTCAGAACCACGTTGGGTTTGTGTTCTGAAGGGCTCCGGTCCATGTTCTCGCTACACACCTGGCACCGGGGCACCAGTATCCGCTGTAAACAGCCTCTGCAGTAGGAATGTCCACATGCCGCGGTCACAGGTTCCCACATGAACCTGCCACACCCGGGACAGTCAAACATACAGCCCGAGTCCCCCACCTGTCCCCGGTTCCCCTGGGTCAGCAGAGTCGCTACAGTCTCCCCGGCGTTCCCCTGCTTGTAGTTCCGCAGGATACAGTCCACCAGCGCGCCCAGCTGCTCCGGCCGGATGGGGTCGTGCCTCAGTGCCGCGCAGAACATGTCTATCGCCTCTTTCAGGCGGTTCTGGGACGCCAGTGAGTCCGCTTTCCGCAGTATCACGCTTTGCGGGTCCACGCTGGAGTCCTCGCCCCACTCCGCCTCTCCCTGCGCCGCTATGTAGAAGCCTGCTGCCCGGGCCTCCGTCGCCTGCGCCCCGCTGCGTTTCTCCACCGACATGCTGGAGCGGTCAGCCCGCGTATTAGTGTTATAACTCTAGTATTATCACCGTAATAACTTCAGCACAGAGATATAATAACTGTTAATAGTATCACAGCCATCCTTGCCCAGCGCGAGAACAAGCGCTGAAAGCGAGTTACATAAAAAACACGGTCACGTGAGGGCAGATTCCTGCGCTCCTATTGGTCAGAACTCGACGATTACAAAACGTGCGCTCGGTGAGTTTTGTAACTCTGGAAATGAGGCGTCACACAATAGACAGACGGCACGGTGTACCGGGACACTGAAGTACAACCAGACCCTGACAAATCCCACAACATCACAGAGTTATACAGATAACAGAGTTACCGACCTGTCACAAAGTGTAACTTTTCACTTAACTCAGCCAAAAGGTTAAATAAAGCACAATAATCTAATAGGCGAGCTATTACAAATCATCAACTTGAAAACATGTCACATATTCAATAATGTTGTAATGCGTCGTTGTATAATTAGCACACATTACATTTGACATTTTATTAGTGTTATACTACAGTTACATTATGTAGTAAGTAACATAATAGAGGAAAATGATGACTGATGCACCTAACATCTGAGGTTACTCATAGGGCCCATTCCCTTCCCCTATACTCTAATCTCATCTCTTAAGTAGCTTTTTGATCCAATCAGCAACACTTAACCACACATGAAGATCTGACACCTAACACCTGAATTGCTGTGGCTGTGGCTGTTTCAGCAATATTTGAGACAACCACAAAATACCTTGGTTAGCCTTCCCATCACAAATACTCATTCATTAATTATATTACATTATATTACATTGGGCAGACGCTTTCGTCCAAAGCGATGTACAATAATGATGTACATTAAGTAGTAAAAGACATAGAAGATCAAGTTAAAAAAAAAACATTTAAGACTGGGCCTAAAAGAGGCCAAAGGGAAATAATGGGATATAAGAGAGTAAGTGCTCTTTGAAGAGCTCTGTCTTCAGGAGTTTCTGAAAGATAGAGAGTGATGTTCCTGATCTGGTAGTGGAAGGTAGTTTGTTTACATTAATAGTGTTTATTACATTTACGTATGCAAGTGCACAGTTTTGTTGCATTTCTTGATGTTCTTACAATAATTGTGTTATAATTAAAATGAGTTTCTTTGATTTTACCAAATTGTAAACCTCTGGAATATTATCAAGAGAAAGAATAACCACAAGCCATCAAACCAAGCTAAACTGCTTGAATTTTTGCACCAGGAGTGGCATAAAGTCATCCAAAAGCAGTGTGTAAGACTGGTGAAGGAGAACATGCCAAGATGCATGAAAACTGTGATTAAAAACCAGGGTTATTTCACCAAATATTGAGTTCTGAACTCTTAAAACTTTATGAATATGAACTTGTTCACTTTGCATTATTTGAGGTCTGAAAGCTCTGCATCTTTTTTGTTATTTCAGCCATTTCTTATTTTCTGCAAATAATGCTCCAAATGACAACATTTTATTTGGAGAGAAATGTGAGAAATGTTGTCAGTAGTTTATAGAATAAAACAACAATGTTTATTTACTCAAACACACCTATAAATAGCAAAATCAGAGAAACTGATGCAGAAACTGAAGTGGTCTGTAAATTGCTTCCAGAGCTGTATATAAAAATTTTTATAAGTGTCAACAAACTGTCAGAGGAATACATATAATTCAACATGAAATTTAGATAATAAAAGTAAACAATTTTATTCAGAAATTTAAATGAATACAGTTAAACTAAAAAAAAAAACATAAATTAACATAATGTTCATTGAAACCTTTTTTCTTAACTTTAAGTTTATAAAATTAAACCTTCTTATTTTTTTTTATTTTAAGTTAAAAGAAAATGAATATTTTTTCTTCTTTTATTCCTGTCAAAACATTAGCACAACAAGCGTTAGCTTAGCAGCACCAGGCTAAGCGTCCCATAGCAACACAGACACGTGAGTGTTAGTCGGCGAAAACGCAAAAAAAAAAAAAAAACAGCTATGTGAGGAACATGTCGGCGATTTTGGCTGATATTTATTTTATTTCATCAGCGGGAACTTTAATCCGTAATAAACGGTGATTTTTAAGGCAGTGAAACAAACGAAAAAAGGTCCGGGTTTGTTTTAGGGCAGTGTGTCTGCGCATGCGCATTCAACTCCCAGCTCCTGAGTTATGAGAGCACTGGAATGAGAGTCATGTAACATTTAGGTCAAATTGCAAAACACAGATCAGTCCAGATTATTTGTTTGTAATAAATATAGACTCTGCGGCTTCTTCTCTCTGGATTTCTTACTCTTTGCTTTTATTCAGGGTTTATAATGTTAGTGTATAATGTGAGGGTGCAGAAAGTCCCAGATTGACCCCTAATGACCTCCCTCACCAACAGTCCCAGTTATGTCATTTTATTGTAACCGGCTCTTACAAAACAGTCATATAACATACTTGCCTTTATTTCTTTTTACATAACATAACTGACTCATGCACTCTCCCTTTTAACATGTATTTATTATTTACTGTTTTTACTGCTGTTTTTTTACACTGTTTGAAACTGAAGGGGAATTAAATACTACTCTAAAGTTAAGTAACATGTTTGGACAGAGCAGCATTGCTTAGAAACGTCGAGGTGCCTTGTAAAGGAACCACCAAGCTTTCAAGCCTTTACAAGCTTTAACAATGTTAACAGTGTGGGTCTGTCTATTACACAAACAGCATAAGTGGAATGACAGTTTATTTTAGTTCATTCAACTTTTTGTTTAATAAGTCTCTATTCCAGAAAGAGAGAGAGAGATGTGTAAGTGAATAACAAACATTTCAGAAACTGTTACTTGTCTGACATTAATTAAGTATAGTTCAGAAATACATGAATTTGATTTTCCAGGTCTGTTCAAAATATAATTATAATGTTAATTGCTAAAAAATAACAATACCATATGCTACCTGATTTTGGTTTGGCATTTTAGTTTTGACATGTACAAAGAGTGTTAATAAATTTTTAATTCAGGTTTTAATTGTGACCTCAAGATGTCTGATATTTTATGCATCTGAAATAAAAATGTGTGGAATTTGACAATTATTTCATTCATTGATTTGAATTGCACAATTTGAAATTATTTTACAGCAAAAAGTGATACGCAACTAATGTAGATGTAGAGTTTTAACCACTTGACAGCACCAATAATATTTTATACTTTAAAATAACAAACAATGAGATGAAATTAGACTTGAAATTAGAGAATGATTTAGGCCTAACTTAATTTAAATCAGGTGTGAATGCCATATAGCCATAACATAGAGATATTTCTAATCAGAGCTGTGGGTCTGTACGTGTAGTTTAATCTGATCAGAACAGGTTTTGTTATATCCTATATGACAGCTTCTTTACTGTAAACATGAGTTGAATATTATTGAAATTAGGTAATTATTATGAAAGCAGTTCGTTACTCATTGATTATATTATGAAACGTGTTGTTCTGAAAATATAAACAGCAGGGGGAGCCACAGCAGTGGTTTCTGGTATTACTGTACATTTCTCATTCTGTGGTTGGTGTTAAGACAAATTCAAATAGTAATAATAATAATAATCGTTGTTTTCATAATAATAATAATAATAATAATAATAATAATAATAATAATAAATTATTATTATTATTATTATTATTATTATTATTATTATTATTATTATTATTATTATTATTATTATTATTATTATTATTATATTTCAGGAATAGTAACCAATGTTGGTAAATGTGTTCTGAAGTATAGGAATGCAGGAGGACAAGAGGAGTAGGAAGGGAGGAGGAGGAGAGGAAGAGTAGGAAGGGAGGAGGTGAAGAGGAATAGTAAGGGGAGAAAGAGAAGAAGAGGCGCAGAAAGTGAGGAAAAGGAGGAGGAGAGGAGTATGAAGAGAGGAGGAAGAAGAAAAGGAAGGGAGAAGGAAGAAGAGTATGAAGGGATGAAAAGAATATGAGTAGAAAGGACGGAGGAGGAGTAAGGGAGGAAAAAGAGGAGATGAGGAGGCAGAGGAGAGGAGCAGTATGAAGGGAGGAGGATGAAGGAGAGGAAGAGAAGAAAGAGAAGAGAAGGAGTAGAAAAGGAGGGGGAGAGTAGGAGTAGGAAGGGAGGATGAAAAGGAGAGGAGAAGTATGAAGAGAGAAGGAGGAGGAGGAAGGAGGTGAGGAGGAAAGGCAAAAATGTATGGATGCAACCGCCTGCTTTGGTTTCCTTCCCTAGAAAATTATCCCCTGTGTAGGGCACTAGCACTCAGTTTGAGACGCGCCCAGGTGAGCCCTCTCGTTGCGTCATATTCTCGCGATAGCTGCAGCAGCAGAGGTCGCTGTATTGAATGAAGCATGGAGCTGAAGTTCTGTCTGTTAGTGTGTTCTGGGATACTGCTGTCATACACTTCTGCAGCAGCAGGTAAACAAACGCACACACACACAGAAACACACACACGCACACACACCGCGAGTGTGTATTCAGCGCCGGGTTAGGGGTGGACCGGGGCTGAGTGGGAGGTGGGCTGTCATTCAGCTGCACATGGCACTGTCCCATTACGGATGGGTGCACGTGCAGGTAGAACTGATAACCTGTGTTGTTTCTGTTTACCTGCCTTCATGTTTTCTACTGGGAGTACTGGGACAGCTGCAGTGCACCCGACCTGCTCCCTGACCTTGTCCAGGTGACCCAGGCTGGGTCTATGGAGTGTGCTGATTTTTGTCTTCAGCTCTTACATTTAAATCATGTTTATAGAGATGAAGTCTGATATTCTAACATCTGGTAACACTTTACATAAAGGCTACATCAATTTACAGAGCTAACAACAGTAATAAACATTGTTAAATTGTTATCTAAGGTGTTAACTTATTATTAATAACACTATAAAATAAATAGGTTAATACGTTTTATAGACAGACATCCGCAAGGGCCCTTTAAACCATTAGATTCAGTTTATCATTGCACTTTGTTTAATATAAAGTCTGCTATTAAAAAAATATTTTGAAATAAAATGTAAAGTAAACATACTGTATATATATATTGTATATATATATATATATATATATATATATATATATATATATATATATATATATATATATATATATATATATTATGTGCTTTTGAAAATCGAAAGAGTATTGACACAAAACACAATATTGCATATGAATAAACACAATTTCAATATTTATATCTTACACTCCAACTTAGATACTTAGATTGGTGCTGGCAGTGGTTCATTCAGTGTTGTGTTTAAACTCTCTGTTGTACTCTGTCTTCAGATTCAACTGTTCTGATTGGATATAAAGTAGGGATGCACCAAATATATGTTTAAAAAAAACTTTCAGTGATTGGCAGAAAAAGTGGAAAAAAAACGTATATAGCAAACAAAAAAGTTATTTTAAAAAAGTATTTAAAAAACATTTAGTGAGAAGAGGGGTGACCAAACTTGTGACTAGCACTGTATTCTGTGGAAAAAAAACATACAACCTTCTTAACCTTTAATAGAATTCAAAGTGATTTATTTTATAATTTTTACTCGTCATTTTGGAGCATTTTTTAAAGAACGTTCATAATCAAACTCCGATACAATATGAAGAACAACTGACTGAACATAGACTTATGTCTAAAAGTAAAAGAGACATCACAAAAGCTCCAGTAGGTGTCCCAATACTTCTAATTCCTATGGGTTTAGAATGTGACCTCATAAAAACCTCCTGTAGGTGGAATGTGTAGGGGTCCCAATACTTTTATCCATATGGGGTCTCATACACAGGAAATTTAAATGTTAATAGAAGATTAAATTAGGAGAAAAATACAAAGATGTCAAAAACGAATAAAATGTAAATAAAAATACATATAAAATGTATTAGGACCAGAAACACTTTAATAAAGTAATTATAAATATTATTATAATGAACTCACTGACTGGTTAATCCTAAATCAGAGCAGTATAAAGTAGATTAGCCTGAGCTCTGTGGAGAAGGAGAAGGAGTTTGTATGAACTGAGGGATTTAGAGAGGCTGTTTGTGTGGGTTAATGAGTCAAAACACTGCGTGAGTGTGTGTGAATGTGTTAGGGTTGCGTATTGGCAACTCGACTTATTGTACAATAAATGGGCAATCTTAATCATTTTTGATAATCATGATATTGTCTATTGTGATTATTAGTTTTTTTTTAAACAAATATACAACAGTGATCAGTGTTTTAGGCAATCATGCAACACCAGACCAATGCTTCAACATCTGTGCCTTCATACACACAGCATGCAGTGACGGCAGTAGGTGAAGAATAAACTATATATATATTTCAATACATATAATATAAATATAATTATTTAAAATGTTGTTGTCTTTAAAATGTTTTTTTCGATTCTATAAACATTATTTCAGTGGCATTTAATGATCTTAAAATGATCATTTAAAGTTATATTGTTTATTGCAATACTTTCTGGGCCGATATATCCTCAACAAAATCAATGTTCTTTTGACAGGTTAACTGTAAGCAAGGTAACATCATATATATGATTTTTTTTTAGGGTTTAGGACAGCTGTAATAGTATTTAATAAAACACTAAAAGTTACAGTGATAAAAGTTAAAAGTTGCCAGTGTTTACGGTCTTGAGGTGTTTAGATCTATTTTTTCAAATTTTTTCTTGTTTTTTTTTATGTTCTTTTGTCCATCTTCTACTCGTTCTTTTTATACTCGTATTTATTGTTTATTTGGACAATGTTTACATTACTTTTTCTATATGCTTAAAATTGTTTGTGCTGCTGTAACAAGTCAATTTCCCCGATGTGGGATCCATAAAGTTAAATATAATTTAATCTAGATCACATTAAAAACATAGTGTGAACAGACAAAAATAAATATTAGCTTTTGTGAGGAAATCAGTCCCTTTTTTTTACCTGCTTTGTGAATGTAGCCTTAATGAACCACTGTCTGCCTCCAGCCTTCACACACACACACACACACACTGTTCATTAATATCAGTACTGTCTCTGAGATTTGATACAGGATTGCAAAACATAATATTGCTATATATAAATGTTTTATATTTAACATATCGTGTGTGTGTCTGTCTGTGTGTGTGTGTGCAGGTGTAGGTGTAGGGAGAACGGAGTCCTGCAGCAGTTTTGAGTTCAGCTGTTCTAATGGACAGTGTGTACCAAAGTCGTGGCGCTGTGACAATTCGTTGGACTGCAGGGATGGAAGTGACGAGGAAAACTGCGGTAAATCAGGCCTGTTTATTAGTTTGTTTGCTATTTTTTCATAATCATATTAAGCAAACTGCGGGCATTACACAGCTATTACTACTCTAAGAGTATTGTTACTGTAAAAAGATTTTTAGTTTTTCACTTTTTTGCCAAGATAAATAAAGTTTTAAACTTTATTTTTCCAGGTAACAAGTAATGAAATACAAAAATTTGGTTACCTTACTTAAGTGGATGTAGTTGTGGTTCTCTATACTTTACTGGAGTAATGACTTTTTTTTTTACTTTTTACTTCTACTCTTTACATTTTCACACAACTACATGAACTTTCTACACTATACCTCTGAAATAGGAGTCACTCTAAATATAGAAGTGTCAGCTGAAAGTCGCAAATGTAAAAGAGCAGAAAATGTGTGACAATATGGCCCAATCCCATTTCACCCCTTGGCCCTACCCCACTGTTTTGCACGTTCGCACCAAGGGGTAGGGGTGTCCCGATTCTTGTTAGGCTGAAGGGGTAAGTTAGGGGAAGGGATAGGGCTTGTTAGCCCTTCATACAGAGTTTTTAGAGGCACACTTCAAAGGAAGTGGTATGAGAATCACTAGTTAAATGGCAACACAAAGTGACAATTAGCACTATTTTACCAGAGTTTAATGTGCCGTTTCAATGTTTTATAATCAAATTCTTCATAACACGCATACAAAAGATCACTAGTAGTTTGTCTCAGTAGCTAGTTAGCTAACTTTCCCATTCCACGTTCCACCTTAAACGGTGCAAAAGACGGCAGAAACTGCAGCATTTAGGGTGGAACGGAAAAATAAAATAAAATAAAAGCTAATTAAAGCTAATTTCAGCTCCCCATCATAGAGGAAATAAGGAATGGACAATAATAATTAATTTCTGTACCACCCGCCCCCTTTCTGAAAACATACAATAAAGCCCTAAAGTTATCTAGTTAACCAGCAGCAGCAGCTAGGTTACTGAACTTTAGTGCTCCTGATGATGTATAACTCTGTTCCAAAGGGAGGGGTACACTGAAAAAGAAGGGGCTGGGGTAGGTGGTAGGACCAAGGGGAGAAATGGGATTGGACCTAAGACCCCTGTGCTTGTTCTCTCTCTCTCTCTCTCTCTCTCTCTCTCTCTTTCTCTGTATGTAGAAGAGAACGAGTGCAAGGTGAATAATGGAGGTTGTTCCCATCTGTGCTTGGATCTGAAGCTGGGCTTCATGTGTGATTGCCCCCCCGGCATGCGGCTGGTACAGGACACACACTGTGAAGGTGCTTTTGTTTACTCTGATCATCTAAAACTTGAAGTTCACTCTATATATGTACTCTAGACCAGAGATTGTGAATGACCAAATGGATGGAGTTACCACAAAAGATTACATTTTTTAATCAGTGAATGAATCTGGATTAACATTTATTGGTATTTGGATAAAGTTAATCTAAAGCTCCAAAAGGAGGTTCTTTAAGGGTTCTTTAGTAACAGAATAAGATTAGAACTAGCAGCAGTATGAGTGTACTCAAAGAGCCCTATGAATGATGAAATGTTACATCTTCGTGGTCGAAATCTTCTTAAAGATGGTTTGAAATGATTAGAAACTATGTTTTTAATCAAAAAAATATATTTTTTTTATATAAATTTATTTCTAATGCTTTCCCCCCTCATAGATGGCGCTCTGCAACCAAATAAAATATACAGGCAGGTTTTAGAACACAAACAACAGCCAGTCTGGGATTAGGCTGAGGGTATATTTCAGGACATGGGGGCTACAGCAAGTGTTGCTGTGACAGGTATTGGTTAAGGTGGTGGAATGCAAAAAAAGCTGTGTAAAAAAACATTCGGCTAAGTGTTAGAATATACATGCATTTGGCTAATAAAATTGTGTCCAGATATTTTTGGATGAAATGTGGGGTGCCAAAACTTTTATGCAAAAGTTCGTTGGTCCAAAGATATTGTTGTTATTATTAGGATTTCGATTAAATTGTAGAATTTTAGGTGGTTCTATGAGTTCTCATTTAACCACTTCCTAAAAAAAACCTTAAAGGAGAACTCTGATGTGAATTGGACTTGAGTTGTAGTGAAACATGAAAACGAGTACAAACTTTTGTGGAACAGCCCACCTCCATTTTCCTCCAGCATTCTAAAACTTTTGCTGATGCTCCCAACAGACTTACAATGCTAGTGATAGGGGCATAGCGTTGACCATGCAAAGAAATCACTAATTTAAATCACTACACCATTAACAAGCTCAGTAGCTCTTAAGTAGCTTGCAAGGGAAACTCTATGTCCCTATCGCTTAAATTCTAAACCTGTTGGGAGTTTCAGCTAAAAGCTCTATATTTGGGAATGCTGAGGACGAACAAGGATAAAATATTCTACAAAAGTTTGCACTTTTTATTATGTTTTAATACAACCCAAGTCCATTTCCAAGTCCAGTTCGCCTTAGAAGAACCTCTAATACATATGTTATGTAAATGTTTAAACAAAAAAAACAGAAATTGTTAAAAAAAATATTGTATTTAATTGTTATATATATTTTAATAAGATCTCCCCTATGTTGTTTCTCTCAGAGGTGGATGCCTGTCTGGATGCAGATATATGTGACCAGCTGTGTGTCCAGTCTAACAGCTCTTTTACGTGCGAGTGTGTCGATGGTTACCTGAAGAGTCAAGAGAGTGGGCGGTGCCTCGCTACAGGTGAGGATTTTGAACTCACACTGGAACTTTTGGAGATACCGCAGTTTGTCTGAACAGATTTATTATTATTATTATTTATTATTATTTATTACCACTTTAAAATAAGACTACCTTTATAAAGGGTTTATAAATGGTTTACAATTAGTTTATTAATGGTTACTAATTAGGTTGTAAATGCCTTAAGATCATTAATAATCAGTTATAACACATACGTAGAAAGGGCAACAATATAGACGGCTGTGGGTTCACTATTTGGCAAACAACAGGTCATTGTGGCCCTTTCTACGTATGTGTTATAACTGATTATTAATTATTTTTAAGGGATTTACAACCTAATTAGTAACCATTATTAAACTAATTGTAAACCATTTATAAACCCTTTATGAAGGTAGTCTTATTTTAAAGTGGTACCGATTTATTTTATTATAAATTTTACCGAATGTGATTTAAGGGCTAATTGCATATATACAGCTTAGGCATTCATTATATTTATGTTGTAGAGTGTTCTTATTAAGTATCATTATATATATATATATATATATATATATATATATATATATATATATATATATATATATATATATATATATATATAAAGTATCTATATATATTTTTGTGGCTTCTATACACCTGTAGGTGGCGCTGCAGGATTGGTGTTCTCCAGCAGTTCTGGGATCAGCTGGATGAGCACTGCTGGTTCAGATCAGAGGACCATCTCAGACAGTACAGGATCTCCTGGACCTTTAGCAGCGTTCATGGAAAACAGCACCATCTACTGGAGCAATCCTGAACATGCAGGAATCTACAGGTACCGCACATATTCACCTCCTCTACAGGTACACTAACACTACGTTTTAATACAGAATCTATGTAATTCAGTGAATAAATATAAATTCCAAAATTTGAAAAAAACATTTTTTTTAAGTATTTCATAATTTAATCATCTTATTTAGTAATTTAATGCTGTAGAGGATTTGTTCATTTATTTGTTCGTTTTTATTCTTAAACCTTTTTTGTACCCAGACCTTTTTACTTAATTTGTGCACAGTATGAACAATAAAATGTAATAAATTAATGTATATTTAGTTGCAATAGAGATTATGTACTGTCATTATATATTATTGACATATAGATCATCATTGATGCACAGTATTTTTGTATTTCCAAAATGCCAATATTTAGTGAAAGTCCGTGCAAAAAAGATTTTATTACAAGTATTTTTTAAGCATTTCTATTGGTACATTCATTTATCATCAACTTCTAATACAATACCAATCAAAGGTTTAGACAGACCTTCTCACTCACTGTTTTTATTTATTGCAAAAGTATTTATCCCCCTTGAACGTTTTCACATTTTGTTATATTACAACCACAAACTGAAATATATTCTACTGAGATTTGCAGTAATAGAATAACAAAAAGAAACACATAATTGCAGTTTCTGAGGCTCATAACTCTTAGCCAGTTTCACCACAACGTCATCCTCCTACTGGACATGGACATATATACCGCTCTGGAAAAAATAAGAAACCTCTGGAATATAATCAAGAGGAAGAGGATGATCACAAGCCATCAAACCAAAGTGAACTGCTTGAATTTTTGCACCAGGAGTAAAGCAGCATAAAGTTATCCAAAAGCAGTGTGTAAGACTGGTGGAGGAGAACATGCCAAGATGCATTAAATAACTGTTATTAAAAACCAGGGTTACTCCACCAAATATTGATTTCTGAACTCTTAAACTTTATGATTATGATTTAGTTTTCTTTGTATTATTTGAGGTCTTAAAGCTCTGTATCTTTTTTGTTATTTCAGCCATTTCCCCTCATTTTCTGCAAATAAATGCTCTAAATGACAATATTTTTATTTGGAATTTGAGAGAAATGTTGTTTGTTTGTAGTTTATAAAATAAAACAACAATGTTCAATTTACTCAAACATATATCTATACTTAAAAAAAATCAGAGAAACTGAATCAAAAACTGAGGTGGTTCATTTTTTCCAGAGCTTCATATATTGTATAAATTACTATTATAATTAGCGTTCATCAGTTGTAAACATGAACAGAGAAACGCGCTGAGGGATTAAACCACTTCTGAATGATGCAGAAAGCCTGATGTTCTGCACTTTGTTTCAGGTTGTCTCTGGCTGGGGAAGATCAGACCCCCACGCTACTGTTTAAAAACACCAGTGGGATTTTGGGGCTGGCTGTGGACTGGGTGAATAAACTCCTCTACTGGACCAGTAACAGCACTCGGGCTGTACACTCTTCCTCTCTGAAAGGATCAGAACACACACCGCTCATCACCGGCCTGACCCGACCCACCGCCGTCGCTGTACACCCTTTACTGGGGTCAGTCACTGCTTCTCTACTTACTGTGATATTTCAAGTGGCTTCAACTGTGTTATTACTAGGTGGTTATTGTTAGATGGTTGCTAGGCAGGTGCTGTAATATAATAGGTGGGGGCTATGTTTTATAGCAATGCTATATTGTTGCATGTAAGTTACTGTGCTAGGTTGCTAGGTTAGTAGGTAGCTGCTATACTTATGCTGATATCTTAGGTGGTTGCTAAGGTATCCCAGGTGGATGCTGTAGTGTTGCTGGATGTTTTTGTTTTTTTTGGTGTCTTTCTGTTTCTGTATCACTGTTATAGAAATGTAACTTGCCATTTTTCTTCTCAGGCTGCTGTTCTGGGCGGACGGAGGGGCTTTGCCAAAGATTGAGAGGTCCAGACTAGACGGAACTGACAGAACAGCTCTGATTACCTCAGTCATACAGAACCCGGTCTCCATCTGTTTAGGTCAGAACTAAAAGTTCTGAACACTCTTTAGAGATGCTGTACAGTGATGATGTACAGCATTATTTCACAATCTTCAGATATTATATAGAAAAAATTGATTGCATATTGATATTTATATATTTAGACTTATGTTAAAGTTTGTGCACCAGTCATTTTGTGGTCCAATTATATATCAAATATGTTTAGTGTAAAGAAGTTGACAAATCCTCCTCCCCCCCCACACTCTACACATTTATATTACATACAGTCTGTTTGGCCAAGGGCTAATAAGCATTGCTTCATTTGTAAATTTGAAACTAAACAAATTTTCATTTTCTTTTACATTTTATTAAAAAACTAATGGAAAAAAAAAGAGTAGCACTTTTTGAAAGAAATGTAACATAAGAAAGGTGAAGGACAAATATTAACCATGTAAGCTGTTTATATTGCTTGCAATTTAGGTGAAGCAAGCATGTGTAAAGCATTTTAATGTAAAATTGCTTAATTTTGCTGAATTAAATACAAGTAACAAAGTAAACAAGTAACAGAAATATGAACACCACACAAGGGTTAATAAACATCAATACAATATTTTATTTCAATTTTTTTGATATTTGTTTATTTAATAAACTTTACTTTGTAACATGTAGCATACATTAAATTAACAGTAATTAAACAATATTAATTGTACTTACAACATAAACTATACATAGAGCTTGAATGATGAATGATTATGTGATTAACTGTTAAACGTCTTGATTGATTATAAACATTTCTTTACCCCTGTAATCAGATCTTCCTCGTGGGCTGCTGTACTGGGCTGACTCCGGACTCCACACCATCTCACGGGTCAGATACGATGGCCAGCATCGGAAGACGGTGGTGGAGTCAAACGGTTTTCTGGACAAGCCATTTGGACTGTCTGTGTTTGAGGTATGCAACATCTATTTTATACATTTTAAATTTTCCACCTCCAGTAATTATATGACCCTTTGTAGTTGCATAACAATTACAGACTGTAGTTCTGTATCTGTTTCTCTGCATATTTTCTTGGTGATTAGCACTGATTAGCATGATGGTGGTGTATGAGGTGTCTGTATGTGTTGTGCTGGTATGAGTGGATCAGATACAGCAGTGCTGCTGGAGTTTTTAAACACCTCATTGTCACTGCTGGACTGAAAATAGTCCACTCACAGCATCCTGTGGACAGTGTCTTGTTGTGGCATCCTGTAACAACTGATGAAGGACTAGGGGATGATCAACACAACAGTTAAGCTTCTGTCTTACTTTACATCTCAATTTAACACTGGAGCTACAATGCTAATGTAGATAACAGGTTATGGGAGCATACAGCCCTCAAATCACCACTGTAGCTACAATGCTAATGTAGCTAACAGGTTATAAGCACATACGGCCATTAATTTAACACTGGAACTACAATGCTAATGTAGCTAACAGGTTATGGGAGCATACAGCCCTCAAATTAACCCTGGAGCTACAATGCTAATGTTGCTAACAGGTTATGGGAGCATACAGCCCTCAAATCACCACTGTAGCTACAATGCTAATGTAGCTAACAGGTTATGGGCGAATATAGCCCTCAAATTAACCCTGGAGCTACAATGCTAATGTAAATAAAAAGTTATGGGCACATACAGCCCTCAATTTAACACTGGAGCTACAATGCTAATGTAAATAAAAAGTTATGGGCACATACAGCCCTTCATTTAACACTGGATACTACAATACTAATGTAGCTAAGAGGTTATGTACACATAAAGCCCTCAATTTAACACTGGAATTACAATGCTAAAGTAGCTGAGATGTTATGGACACAAGTAGTCCTTAAATTCGCAGTGGAGCTACAATGCTAATGTAGCTAACTAGTAATAGGATGTTATACCCCTCAAACTAAGGCAGAAGCCATGACATTAATATATCTAACAAATTAGTGAAGCTTGTACACCTCAAATTAGTTTTTGTAATTTTTAACTGCTTACAAAGTTACAAAGTAAGACATTTACTCAATATTTTTTGAAAGTGGGAAAATGCATATTTTTTTCCTAATTTAAATGTTAGTTGATTATTTTGGAAGGTTGATTAATTAGATATTGTTTCGTGTACAGCTTTGGAATTTACTTTAAAAGTATTTTTGTCAACTTTAAAATAAAAAGTTAACACTGGTCCAAAATATTATAGAGTTGGAATAGGAATTCTGTATTTATTTTCCTCTAACAGTGCTGACTGTGTTCAGGTCAGAGGAGCTGATTATTTGCTGGAATTCAAATCAATGTAAATGTTCCTCATTTATAACACATTTTGTGCTGTGGCTGTTTGACTTTCACGACATTTGCATTAAACCTCACTCTAATAACAGTGCTGACCTGAACTAGCACTGCTGGAGCAGTATTAGCATTAGTCAATTACAGAGCTAAGCGCTAGCTTTTTCACCGTTTAGAGGGGAGTATATCAGACTGCAGCTTGCATGTTTACTGTTTTAAAACAACCCACAAGGGACGAACCGCTAGCTAATATCAGCCTGGCTTACCGGGACACTAAGGGTTCCTCAGTGTAGCGCTGTTGGGTGGCATCAGTGTTGGGAAGTAACAGATTACATGTAATGGCGTTACGTAATCAGATTACAAATTATAAGTAACTGTAATCCGTTACAGTTACTGCTTCAATAAATGGTAATCAGATTACAGTTACTCTGCTAAAATTAAAGGATTACATTGCGGTACTTTCCTATTTTTGCTCTTCCAACACTGACAAAACGCAAATAACATTTTGCGGTGAAATCGCTCTGATATGAAAGGGAACTGTCTGCCCCTCGTCCCATCTCGCTGCACACACACACACACACACACACACACACACACACAGGGAGGAGGGGCAGACAGCGGCTCCGCACACACAACGAGACGAAATTAACTGACATTTTGGTCAACGAATAAAAACAAGACGAAAATGTTTGGCAGGGACGAAATCCAATCAGAACTGATTTAGTTCTGTGAAAGGTAGGGACCAGTTAGGAAGAGATCCAATCACTGCTACTTTAGCGAAGGTGGAGAGGCGGGATAAGCGGGGTACTCATCCAATCAGTACCCGCCTCTCCTGCAGTAGCGCCGCGCGCTCAGTTACAAACCCGGGAATTAAACTGTCGTTACGGAGCTCGACTGGAAGTTAACTCGACAGTGTTCAGCAGGGAGAGAGAGAGGGGAGAGGCAATATATTTCTCCTTTGACGTCGCGAAAAACAAGATAATGTGTAAACAGAGACTCCATCTCCGGTAAAAACACCACTAATCTTTCAGCTTCTGCAGACCAGAGTCACACAGATCTCCATGCAGAGATCCGCGTTTTAATACTGATGTTATTTCATGAGCTGATGGGGTGTTTAACTCGGCAGTGCACTAAAACACAGAACTGATACAGAACTCACTCATTAAGATCAGATCATCTGCTTAGTCTCACAGTGGGAAAGATATAGCTAGTGATAAATCAGCAGCAGGTCAGAAAGGAACTCAATAATATATCCAAAATAAAACAATAAAATAAGTCAATCTATGAACCCAAAAGTCTGTGTAAAGTTCCTTACAGCACTTTCTCATAAGTTTCTCACATTAACTCATGAAGTCTCTCAGTACATCCTGAGAGCATCTCTACAGGACAGTGTGTGAATGTGTGTTTTTGATCTCATTTATAGACTGTAGCTACAGTAGGTGTGCTGGGTTACTGCTGGAGATAAAACTAGATCATTTAAAAGCTGTTTTTGCATCTACAGCTCTGTTTAAACTATAATTTAACTATTCAGTTGTTTTATGACCTGATTTCTAGAGCAAAATTTTAAATGTAAAATATATATAGTCACACACCTATAATAATAATAATATACATTAAATCATATATAAATATATTTCACATTCAAACATTAACAATATTACTCAAGTGGTTATTAAACGTTTCATTTCGTATAAGTGTAGAGTTAATAATTCAAGGGAACTGATGAAAAAGCATTTACATTTACACCCTTTACATTTTAGTCGACTAAATTTACTGTAATTTTAGTCGACTATATTCTTATGACATTAAGTCGACTAAAACTAAGTTGACTAAATTACTAAATTGTGACTAAAACTAAATGCTATTTTCGTCACAAGACTATAACTAAGACTAAATCAAAATTTGTTGTCAAAATTAACACTGGTGGCAAACCTGCAAATAGATAGCTTACAGTTGTTGTTACATTGTTTGGTTTTAAATTGTTTTATTATCAATTTGTAGAAGTGTTTCATAAAATTGTTTGATGAAATGGTTTCATAAGTATGTTTATAGAGTGATTGAAAAGGCTTTTTATTTGTTTATCTATTTGTTAACTGGAAAGAAAAATAAAAGGATAATATGCAATATGTGGTTGCTACATTCATTCAGGCTTAAAAAAACGACAATATTGTAAGTAATCCAAAGTAATCAGATTACGTTACTCACTTGAAGTAATGTAACTGATTACGTTACAAATTACATTTTGAGTGATGTAATCAGTAATCTGTAAGGGATTACATTTTAAAAGTAACCTTCCCAACACTGGGTGGCATTAGCCGCTAACTGCAGCTAGCCTTAGTGGAAAAATCTGGAAATCCAAGCTTAGTGTAAATAAAGAGAAGTGCTTTACTCACCCAAATAAACAGTTTCATAAGATAAATCTGTGTGGATTAACATTCACCACTTGTTTGAAAGAAAATGTGTTTTTTTTTCCCTTTACTGAAATTAGCTTAAAACATGGCGACACCCCTGTTCCTTATTAATGTCACTTTATGTGCCTTATAATCTGGTGCGATTTATGTATGAAAATAGACAATATATGTTTATTGATAGTGTACCTTATAATCGTGTGCGTCTTATAGTGTGAAAAATACGGTGGTAATTTTCTCAAATTACAGCTGAGGCTATGACATTAATATAGCTAACCGATTAGTGAGACTCCGACCCCTCATATTAGTTTTTGTAATTTTTAACTGCTTCCAAAGTTTTTTTTTTCTATATTAAAAGTGCATAGTAAATGACCAACAAGACATTTACTGAATATTTTTTGAAAGTTGGAAAATCAATATATATATATATATATTTTAAATAATTGTTGGTTATTTTGAAAGGTTGATACATTTAATATTGTTTCAAATACAGTTGTCAATTTCAGTATGTCTGTCAAGTTTAAAATACAAATTTGAACACTGGTCCAAAATATTAGAGTTGGAATTCTCTCTAACAGTGCTGACTGTTCAGGCTATATGCTGTAATTCAGTTCCATGTAAATGTTCCTCATTCAAAACACATTTTCTGCTGTGTCTGTTCCACTTCCTCTACATTTGCATTAAAGTAAAGAGTAAACTCGAATACCCAAATGTAGGGGTGAGAATCTGTAGGCAGCTTTCGATTAGATTATAATTAGGAGTCTGCAATGTAATTATAAAATGATTATGGAGGGTCTTGATGCATCTTTTTCTTCTACACAGGATTTCTTTTTTATCATTTCATGACTACTTGTTTCTTTAAAGTAAAGTATATTTAATAGGCTCTTTGACACTAGTTCTATGTACTCGAAAATATGTAATTACTCAAATGATTAATGCAAAAATGAATTATTAATGTTTCAGGGTAATATTAAAAGCAGCTACAGGGAAAGGTGATTATAATGTTGAGGCTGATCAGGAGCTGCTTTTAATGTTATGGCTGATCTGTATATAAATAAAGTATTAAGTATATAATATAGTTACAGTCTTGTTTTTTACTGTATTATAATATATCAGGCCTGCTGATGCTTTTAAGAATTTAGAATATTGTAATGTGCAATAAACTGGGAGCTTTTTATTGAGGAAACAAACTAAAACCCAGTGAAAAGCAGGGAAATACAGCTGAGGAATAACGTAATAGCTACAGACTCCCTCATGGATTTGATGTTCTCTGTTAGGTCTGTTTTATTCATTACATTATTGACTTATTGTACAGTATTTAAAGCTTTCGTCTAGTATTTTTCTATTTTTTTTTTTTCGAAATGCCTATGTATAATATAATGCCTTTATTAGCAAGGTTTATAAATGATAAAAAAAAAAACTTTTGTTTAAAAAAAAACAGTGGATCAAATTTATTTATGTTTTATTTAAGATATTTAAACAATTTTATTTGCTAGTGCGGATGTCTATTGTTAATAATTAAAATTTCATTGTACTTTTAAAGTATTATTGCATTGTTTTGTTAATATATATGTATATATATATATATATATATATATATATATATATATTATGATTATTATTATTGTTGTTATTATTATTATTATTATTATTATTAATTACATCAGTGGCATAAGGTCTTAAAATCATACCAAAATGCGTTTATTGCAGTTATTTCTGGGATGATTTATCATCAGAACAAAACCGTTCATGTTCTCTATCAGTTCACTTTAGCTTTCATTCTTTCAAATGTTTCTTATTCATTTTTTTTTTATTATTATTAGTCACCATGAAAATACGAGTTTTGTATAAATTGAAATAAGAGATATTGAAGGTGGTCTTCATCAGCACATCATTCATTCTGCAGTTTCCTTAATGTGTGTCTGTGTGTGTGTGCAGGATCGTGTGTACTGGACTGACCAGTTGACGGGTTCCGTCTGTAGTGCAGATAAACACAGCGGGAAATCTCTGAGAGTGATCCAAAACATTAGGACACATTCTGCTGCTGGACTGTTCATCTACCACCCACTACTCCAGCACACAGGTGGGCACCAAACACATAATTACTATTGCGATGACAGAGTCACTGATAGTTCAACACAATAACATAAAATAAACCATAAATCCATTAACTTTACCAGTGTGTTTACTTTTTTCTGGAGGTTTTGATTTAATTTTGTGAGAGATTTGACCTTTAGTTCCATTATTCGATCGCCGATACTGATTAAGGGCATGCCCAAATGCCACAATACAACCGAAAAGAGCTGTTTATACAGCACTAAGTTCTCTTTTTTGAATGAGTTTAAAAAGCTTTCCAGCTGCTGCTGCTTTATTTTGGTGTTGGGTAAATGTGCTCTTCACTGTTTGCTGTTTTTTGTGGTTAGCAGTGTTTGTTAGTTCTGCTGCTGCTTGTTGTGCTAAAAGTTTTAAAAGTTAGTTGAGTTTGAATTAAAGATGGACAAATCAGTGTTTTGGGGAAGATTTTAATCACAGATTAGCCTTTAGTTACATTGGTTGATCGCCGATACTTATAGAGGGAATGCCCAGATGCTACATTATAACCAAAAAAAGCTGTTTATCCAGCACTAAATTCTCTTTTTTGAATGAGTTTAAAAAGCTTTCCGGCTGCTGCTGCTGTATTTAGGTGTTGGGTAAATGTGCTCTTCACTGTTTGCTGGTTGTCAGTGTGGTTAGCAGTGTTTGTAGTTCTGCAGCTGCTAATAGTTTTCTCACTGTATAAGTTAAAAGATGCACTCTGGAGAGGGATATCCGGTTAGTGAGGTTAACCCTTTAAATTCCTCACCAATAAACCTTTTTAAAGCCCCCATATTTTTTTAAATATACACCTCAATGAAAAATATCAGATGACCCTTTGTGGTAAAACCAGGACCCAGTCCACAAATACAAAGCAATAATAAGAAAGTGCATGTTGTGTAAGTTTAAGTTGCATTACTCCATTCATTAAAACCTTTAAACATGCTTTAAAATATGCTGAACTTTATGTTTGCCTTTAAATGTTTCAGCAAATGCAATTAACATGTTTTGAGTGATTTATGGCTCCAACATGTGCACATTCTGAATAACATTTTACATTACATTACATTACATTACATTTGGCAGACGCTTTTGTCCAAAGCGACTTACAATATTGAAGTGCAAATAATAGAAGAGGTTAAGTACAAAAAAAATAGAAGTTAAAAATAAAGCATCTATAGATAGGGCCTTAAGGAGGTCAGAGGGAAATAATGGGATAGAGGAGTAGAGAAGAGGAAGAAGGAGATGAGGTTAGAATTAGTTAGTTTGTTAGAGGTGTTAGGATAGTAAGTGCTCTTTGAAGAGCTCTGTCTTCAGGAGTTTCTTAAAGATAGCGAGAGATTCTCCTGATCTGGTAGTGGAAGGTAGTTTGTTCCACCATTGGGGAACTCTGTATGAGAACAGTCTGGATTGCTTTGTGTGAATGTTTGTTTGGCAAAGCGAGGCGACGTTCACTGGAGGAGCGCAGCGGCCGGGAGGTAGCGTAAACCTTCAGGAGCGAGTGCAGGTAGGAAGGAGCCTGTACTGTCATCACCTTGTAGGCGATTGTAAGCACTTTAAATTTGATGCGAGCAGCAACCGGTAGCCAGTGGAGCTCAATGAGCAGCGGAGTGACATGTGCCCGTTTTGGTTGGTTGAAGACCAGACGTGCTGCTGCATTCTGAATCGTCTGTAGTGGTTTTACTACACAGGCCGGGAGGCCAGTTAGTACGGCATTGCAGTAGTCGAGGCGTGAGATTACCACAGCTTGCACCAGGAGTTGGGTGGCCTGTTGCGTCAGAAACGGTCGAATTTTTCCGATGTTGTAAAGCGCAAAGCGGCAGGATTGAGCAACTGAGGCCACATGGTGCGTGAAGAGAAGCTGGTCATCAACCATGACACCCAGGTTCCTAGCAACCTTTGTCGGTGAGAGAGGGAGAGAGTCGATGGTTATGGCAAAGTTGTGTTGAATAGAAGGTTTTGCTGGTATGACCAGAAGTTCAGTCTTTGAGAGGTTTAGTTGGAGGTGATGTTCCTTCATCCATGCGGATATGTCTGAGAGACACTGTGATATTCGTAACAGGCATGCATTTGGACCTCCTACTCTTTTGCCACATCATCCCAACTTTGTCTGTTGTGAGTGTGTTCGGGCCACTTGGGCTGTTAGCATAATATTTTGGCTTTTCCTTATTTAGACATACTACTGCTTTCGTAAGGACTGCCAGGCATGTATAAATTACTAGAGATTCAGACTTAAATAAAAGTAGTAGGACTCAAAAAAGTCAAAAAAGTGACTTAAGTAAAAGTTAAAGTGTTGTTTAAGAACTATACTGTCAGTACTGTTAGTATGTTGAGTACTAAAGTATTCAACATGTTTTGTACTTGCAGCAAGTACAAGTAGTATATTTTATTTTATTTTAGTTCTGAAAGTAAAAGTACAAGTACTGTGTTGTGTGATTATTACAGAAAGAAGTCAAAAGTTTGAATATCATATTGTTGATATTATTTCAAATGTTTAAACTACAGGGCACTCACAGTTCATTTGACTGTAACAACATACACACGTGCTCGTGGACACACACAGGCCATATCAGGAGTGGGACAGAACAGAATAAAGTGCGCTGTTTAATGTTGTGTGTGCGGCTTAGCAGAGAGCATGGTGCAGCATGGTGGTGGCGTATGAGGTGTTAGTGTGTGTTGTGCTGGTACAGGTGGATCAGACACAGCAGTGCTGCTGGAGTTTTTAAACACCTGGTCTCTTCAGTGGGGTCCTGATCATTAAAGAACAGGGTGAATGAACTACAAATGGATAAATTTCCATTATTAAGAACAATAATGTATACATCAAATTTTCCATCTATGATCAGTAGAAACTGGATATAGAAACAAGCAGGTGGTCATAATGTTATATATAATCAGTGTGTCTGGGAACTGTAATGTGTATGCGATTACTACTCCTATAGAAATGTCTGCGACTGTGTATACAACTCTGCAGCCTGTGGTCTAAAGCATCTGGTGAGAGGAGGCGGAGGAGAGATGGGGGGACTGCTTTAATTTGCTGCGGTTAAAGTATGGTTATAGTGTGAAGAAGCACTCAGAACATCAATAGAACCTGTCATTTGAACAGGGCTCATCATTTTGCATATGTCTATATTTGGAGGGTTAATAGAGTGGGAGACAGTGTACACACTGTCTGTGGTGTAGAACTGTACTTCCTATTTACTTTTAATAAACGTGTCCATTTCCCCCTCTTGGTATCCTGTACTGTAAAGAGATGACACCATTGTGGTTTCGGCTTTAATGATCAAATTCCACACAGTTCTGACTTGAAACATGAAAACTATTTTTAACCTTTTCCCTAAATTACATTTTTACAATAAACACATTGAAAGAGCTGCAATAATATTCGCACTGCATTTCGGTCATCCAGCAACAGAGGGAGCTCTTCACACTTTAGACCATAGACTGTATATAGCTAGACAGAGTGACAAAAGTGAAGCCACCACAGGTCGGGCGCCCCCTGCTGTTCGGTTTCAGAAAGCTGTGTGTAACCCCACCCATTCCCATAGGTATCAATGGCAAAACAGACAACTTTCAATCACGTTATTTTCTAATAAACTATAATTCTACCTCCTTTATTTAAATGCAACAGCTAGTGTTACCTCTGCTTATATTGTCAAATTTTTATATCCCCACAGAATTTGTTTTTTAAATTGTTATTCAGCTCTATTCAAAAAAGGTGTGGTTATTGTAAAAGGGCTGGTTATGGGCGGGACCAATAACAGACCGTCAGCTCTGCTCTGCTCTGCAGCCTGTGACCTCGAGGCAGCCCTCAGGGGCGGGGTTATTTAAATGAGTAGGCTGCTCTCCACAGTCTTTCTCCCTCCTCTGGTCTCTACTGCGCAGACTCGGGTTTCAGGATCGCCAACATGCCGGAAGATTTTGGCTTCATTTTCATTGAATGAATGGGAACGACGACACGGCGTCCATCTTTTTTACAGTCTCTGCTTTAGACTGTGATCAGGCTACATTATAAGGCTGGAGGCAGAGTGAGGAAAAGCAAAGCAGAGTCATCCAGATTGAGACAGATTGAGAGAGGGCAAGCTACAGTAAAGCAGAGAGAGGTAGAGTGAGGTAAAGCAAGACATGGTGAGGCATAACAGGGTTGAGGTCCACAGTGAAGTCCGCACACAAAACTGCTTCTTATCCTGGGAAAAATTAGTACAGCCAAACCAAAAACCTCTGAGAGCCTCTGAAATTAAATTAGCATCCTAAATGATCAAGTTTAATGGATATTGGGATGTCCAGCAGAGTTAATACACAATTACATTGATGTTTCTTAAGAGCTTTTGGACACACACACAGGGACACACACTCTCACACACTCTCACACACTTACACACAGTCTCTAAATCACTTACACACACAATCTCTCCATCACACACACACAACATAGTCCCTCTGTTGCTCACTCTCTCTCTCAAATACACACTTACTCAATCTCTCTATTACACACATACACACACACACACACACATACACAAATCTCTCACACACCCACACACAATCTCTCCATCACACACACACACACTTTCACACTCACGTATGCACACAAACTCTCCAACACACACACACACAATTTCTCAATCACACACACACACACACACACACACAATCTCTCACACACTTACACACACAATCTCTCCATCTCACACACACAATCTCTCACACGTTTACACAATTTCTCCATCACACAAACTTACACACACAATCTCTCACACACATTCTCTCCTCACACACACAGTCCCTCTCTCTCAAACACACACTTACTCAATCTCTCCATCTCATACACACACACACACACACACACAATCTCCTACACACTCACACACAATTTCTCCATCACAAACAAACTTACACATTCGCACACAGTCCCTTTCTCACTTTCTCTCAAACACACTCACACAATCTCTCACATACTTACATAATCTCTCTATCACACACACACACATACACACACTTTCTCCATCACACATAAACTTACACCTACACAATATCACACACTCTCTCTCTCAAACACACACTCACACAATCTCGCACACTTTTACACCATCTCTTAATCACACACACACTTACACACACCCACACAAACACACAATCTCTCACATACTTACATAATCTCTCTATCACACACACACACATACACACACTTTCTCCATCACACATAAACTTACACCTACACAATATCACACACTCTCTCTCTCAAACACACTCACACAATCTCGCACACTTTTACACCATCTCTTAATCACACACACACTTACACACACCCACACAAACACACAATCTCTCAGACCTTACACACACACACACAAACATACATACAATCTCACACACAGTGTCTCTCTCTCTTTCACTCTCACACACACACACACACACACAATCTCACCCACTTACACACACAACAGGGCAGTCCTTACATGAGGGGTGTGTTCTGGTTGAGAAGAGATGCTGTGGTTTTGTTTCTCACGTACAGAAATAGACAAGTAAAAATAAATAAATAAATAAATATAAAGACAATAACGTTAAACTAAATGATAATTATTAGCAAGTGTAATATAAATGCTATAAATATTCTTTGATGCTAAATTATAAATGCTAAATAATCATGATGAATAATATTGTAATAATAAATAAAAATAGAAATAGTTAAAGTAATATGTTTATGACTGGATGTGCACAGGGGATCCTAAACACTTACAGACAGTCTGAGATCTCGTAAGTATATATATATATATATATGTATGTGATTATTTTTGTATGTGGTTGGAACAAAACAAATTTAAATTTAAATATATATTTTACATATGTATTCAGAAAGAAGGATGTGTTAACTAAAGCATGAAACCCCCCATCTCTCCTCCGCCTCCTAGACCACAGGCTGCAGAGTTGTATACACAGTCGCAGACATTTCTATAGGAGTAGTAATCGCATACACATTACAGTTCACAGACACACTGATTATATATAACATTATGACCACCTGCTCGTTTCTGTATCCAGCTTCTACTGATCATAGATGGATAACTAGATGTATACATTATTGATCTTATTAAAGAAAATATATTCATTTGTAGTTGTGTTAATTACTGACTGCAATCCTTCTGTTTCTCTGCATACTTTATTATCCTCCTTCCACCCTGTTCTTCAATGGTTAGGACCCCACTGAAGAGACCAGGTGTTTAAAAACTCCAGCAGCACTGCTGTTTCTGATCCAATTGTACCAGCCTAACACACATTAACATCTCATACACCACCACCATGCTAATCAGTGATAATCAAAGCAGTGCTGAGAATAATGACCTACCACCCAAATAATAATAATAATAATAATAATAATAATATCTGCTCTGTGGTGATCTATCCTGTGGGTTCCTGAGTATAAAAAACAGGGTGAAAGGAGGATAATAATAAAGAATATGCAGAGAAACATGGATAATGGGTGTAGAAACAAGGAGGGAATCAAAATGTCAAGCTTAATAATGCTTCTGACATTACAGGAAAAATCTGGAAATCTGGAAATATAGAGTTTATATAGTTTGTTTTATTTAGAATTCTATAAATACACCATATGATCACTGACTGGGTTTATTCTAATGTCATATTGAGGAAATAATTACATGTAGACACATTCACTGATACTGATATATATATATATATATATATATATATATATATATATATATATATATATATATATATATATATATATATTTTTTTTTTTTTTTTAATTATCTAGAGAAAGTATAGTATATAGTAGTGGTGTAGCGGTATAACTTACCGGTTCACACGGTATACGGGAGGAGACTTTTGAACCGGTATGGATTTTTCCCATACTGCCATACCACTAGAGGCGCTGCAGAGCGCTGTGCAGAAGCACACAGTGTAGATCAGCACCCCCAAAGAAGACACACAGCTCTCTAGATAACTAGCTAGCCAGTTAGCATAACAAGCTAACATACTGGAGTTACGTGGAAAAGCTCTGTGAAATATTCCTCTCGTGCCCCAGACGAGCCCAGAAACGGTCATTTATTCAGCACAAGAAATTAAACTCCCTAAAACTCTGAAAATGAGGAAGTAACTAAGTTATAGTCCTTTTGAATATATATATTAATAATGTTTAATTTAATACTGTAATGCATTTAATGTCTAAGCAAAACATTATAAATTGATATTAAACGTGTGTCAGACTTGTATAATAGAGCTTTTAAAAAATATATCTTTTAAATATTGAGTATTTAAAAATTTAGTATTTTAGGTCCATTTATAGTGTTTATGGAACAATTTAAAAAGGAAGCCCTGTAAAGTTGTTGCCCTATCTTACATTCTTCAGCTGTTTTTCTGCTAATGAAGTTTGATTTAATTAATTTTGTGACAAAGGAAATACAATAGTAATCAAAGCCTTTATTTAAAGACTTAATGTTTGATATTATATGTATAACAGTAAAGAAAGTCATAAACCTATATAAAAGCCCAGTCATGCCAAAAAATAAATAAGATAAAATAAAAAACCTGTGATATACATTTTTGGTCATACAGCCCAGCACTAGTATATACTATAGAAACCTACACCTGTTGTTCTGTTTAATGGGTGAAGATGTCTGTGGGTTAGGACAGTGTTCTCTCTGTCAGAACGAAAGCAGGTTGCGGTCAGTTACCGAGAAGAGCTGAGGTTTTCTATATAGAGTAGGGCAAAGTGGGGTTTGTGGGGGCTGCCTGCTGCGACCATAAAAGAAATGTTTATTTTTTATGAGGATTATAAATTTAGCAACAAAAAAAAATTATAACACAGTAAGAAGTTAGTTAAAGTGTTGGAATGTAATTGAGCCATTCCATTTTTTTTAATCTTTTTTTTTAAATCATTTTATCTAATAACACAGTATTATAACAGTATTATAACAGTATTATAACTATTTCAAACATGTACTAATCAATCTCAGGCAGCTTTACTTAATTTTGTACAAGGTTTCTAAGCTTTATGTGATTCCAAAACTCGTGACGTTTAAAAAGCATTTTTAAAAGCAAGTCCACTAATTCATCTGATTTTCTCTCAAGAAAGTGTTTATTTTAAATAAATTGTTGCCTGCATATCAAATAATTGATATTTATGACAAAACATCAATGCTGTTACTGGCACTCACTCCTGTTACTTTTTATGTTTTGTGTAACAGGAATTAAAGCAACAGGAATTAGTTTTTAGCATAGAACTATACCAAAAACATGAAAAAATTCTAGTGATTGGCCTAAACAATCCCCATAAGCATGCGAGCTGCTTAGATTTGCTGACAAGAAAGAGGATTGATTCAGATTTAATTCAGAAATCACACTTTAAAGAAGATATTCGTGGGTTTAATAACATTTTAGTACAGTGATTTCTTATTCTGCTGCAGGAGCAATTATTATAGCATGGAGGAACTTACTGATCTCTTTTTTGGAAAATGGTAGCGATTCAGATTAAGATAATGCAAGAAAATACTCTTGTAAGTTTCTTTGGTCACATGTGCAGCCACCTTTCTTGTGATTTTTCATAACCCTTTTCGTGAAGGCCGTGTAACCCTAACACCTACCCCTCTATCCCCACATGAATCAGCGCACTCTACTCCTCTATCCCAACAAAAATCAGCACACCCTACCCCTCTATCCCAACAAGAATCAGTTACACCCTACCCCTCTATCCCAACAAGAATCAGTTACACCCTACCCCTCTATCCCAACAAGAATCAACGCACCCTACCCCTCTATCCCAACAAGAACCAAAACACCCTACCCCTCTATCCCAACAAGAATCAGCACACCCTACCCCTCTATCCCAACAAGAACCAAAACACCCTACCCCTCTATCCCAACAAGAATCAGTTACACCCTACCCCTCTATCCCAACAAGAATCAGCACACCCTACTCCTCTATCCCAACAAGAACCAAAACACCCTACCCCTCTATCCCAACAAGAATCAGCACACCCTACTTCTCTATCCCAACAAGAATCAGCACACCCTACCCCTCTATCCCAACAAGAATCAGCACACCCTACTTCTCTATCCCAACAAGAATCAGCACACCCTACCCCTCTATCCCAACAAGAATCAGCACACCCTACCCCTCTATCCCAACAAGAATCAGCACACCCTACTTCTCTATCCCAACAAGAATCAGCACACCCTACCCCTCTATCCCAACAAGAATCAGCACACCCTACCCCTCTATCCCAACAAGAATCAGCACACCCTACCCCTCTATCCCAACAAGAATCAGCACACCCTACTCCTCTATCCCAACAAGAACCAAAACACCCTACCCCTCTATCCCAACAAGAATCAGCACACCCTACCCCTCTATCCCAACAAGAATCATCACACCCTACCCCTCTATCCCAACAAGAATCAGCACACCCTACCCCTCTGTCCTAACAAGAATCAGTTACACTCTACCCCTCTATCCCAACAAGAATCAGCACACCCTACTTCTCTATCCCAACAAGAATCAGCACACCCTACACCTCTATCCCAACAAGAACCAAAACACCCTACTCCTCTATCTAAACAAGAATTAGCACAACCTACCCCTCTATCCCAACAAGAATCAGCACACCCTACCCCTCTATCCCAACAAGAATCAGCACACCCTACCCCTCTATCCCAACAAGAATCATCACACCCTACCCCTCTATCCCAACAAGAATCAGCACACCCTACCCCGCTATCCAAACAACAATTGTGAAATCTTGGTTGTTTTAAGAGCTAATGTAAGATATATGAGTGCTGAGAAGTGCATTTATCTCAGTTAAAATAGTTTAGTGACGACTGGGAGAACCTGTTTAAATAAATGTGAAAAGAGCCTTTTGAGATTGACATCTCGGAATTCAAGTTCCTTTGAAGACCTTACTAACATTCCTTGTTAGGGATGTGCTCAAGGAAGGGTGGGGCGAAGGGCCAGAGTCAGTTAGACAAATCCTGACCGCCCAGGTGAGTTAAATCCGGTGTGATCCAGTCCATCCAGTGCAGGATCAGAGGTTCCCATCCCTGGTTTAAAGGATTAGTTCAGTGAAACATCAGAGTAAATTTCAGTCCATCAGTAAAAACATTTTGATATCTGATGTTTGTTTTTAGTTTATCTAGAAAAAAAAAAGTTAAAAGCTATTACTTTAAATAATAATGTTAAATAAAATATTGTGATTAAGGGGCGATTATGTTACTGCATGCAGATATACAGAACTCCCCCTCCAGGATTTATGGCCTAAACCAGGGGTGTCCAAACTTTTTTTGTTGGGGGCCAGAAGGAGAAATATATTTGAAGTCATGGGCCACACTCCGTAATAAAACAAATAATGAAATATACCACTTTAAATAATACTTTTTTCCTGATTATTTCATTTACACACCATTTTACTTGACTTACTATCTTTATCTTTGACATTGTTGTGTAAACTAAGATTTTTCAAATTGATGTTTAATTTCATGATGTCTCTTAATATTAAACTCCTTAATTACAGCAACTTTTAGACTCTTTGCCCCGTTTTTCTGCGCTAGAGACGTGCGCTCTCTCTGCTTTCAGACTCTTTGGCCCGTTTTTCTGCGCTAGAAATGCGCACCCTCTCCGCTTTCAGACTCTTTGGCCCGTTTTTCTGCGCTAGAAATGCGCACCCTCTCCGTTTCTGACACCTAGCGTTCAAACTTTGAATCTCACATTATAAAAACCTGCTTAACAACGGGCCAACTTTCATTCTATTTCTAAAATAACTCCCGGGGCGTTTTCAAAAAAGGAAATGGGCCGCAAATGGCCCGCGGGCCATAGTTTGGACACCCCTGGCCTAAACGATCCCCATAAGCATGCAAGCTGCTTAGATTTGCTGACAAGGAAGAAGATTGACTCAGATTTAATTCAGAAATCACACTTTAAAGAAGATATTAATGCGTGTAATAACACACACTACAGCACTGTTTCTATTCTTCCTTCTTTTGGATATGTCAAACTTTGAGGTGGTTCCAGGAAACTTATTTGCATAATATCTATGCAGAGTGACTCAGACAGTGCATCCATTTACACGCATAGTTTTCAGTTGATGTGTTTAGGGAACACTAATCAGCTTCTATGTTTTGGTGGATAAAGGTACAAAATGGTACAAAAAAAATTGTGATTTTTGTGATTTATTAGGGACTTTTATGCTTTATTTTTGGTTTTGTCAGTCACTGTCAGTGTGCTGGGAGAATCTTACTTCTAAAATATCAACAATATTAGAGTTTAAAGTTTTTTTTTTTTTAAATAATATAATAATGGCAAAGAAATTAACTAATGGCTGCTTACTGGATAATGCCTGGTTCACACTAGACAGTTTTAGCCTGTTGTTTTCACGCCTGTTTGCTGGCAGATTGCTGACAAAAATCGCCCGGTAAACATCTAGCCGGTTTAATATCTGGACCAGTTGGCAACTGAGAGTCAAGAGCACCTACAGCCAATGGGATAAAGAGAACCAGAATGGTTAGAGAGAACCACATGTCCAGTGTCCACACTGTCGCAGATCAGTCACGAAGTGTGAAAGCCACAACATTAAAATGACTTATGATTAGCACAACCAGTCGTGTAGTGTGAACAGCTCAGCAACCTTGCATTAGACATTCAGCAAGCACAAGATCATTATTTTTTTACACATGGACCGGCCACCACAGAACTGAACCCCATTCAGAAGCATTAGGATGAGCTGGAGAAGACTTTGCACAGTGGCCCAAATCTCCCATCCAGTGGCGAACTTAGCTAGGGGGCCCATCAACATTAATATGCGAGAAATAGGGTTGTGCCGATGGATGATATCATCGTCCATTCTCATTTATGACCCAACATCGCGATGGATGGTTACCATTGCGATGCAACACCCACTGTTTTGTGTTTTTTTCCAGAAACATGCACTGACCTTCTTCAGGTCTCCTTCACCTAAAACTTTAGCAGGGATTGTACAGAAAAAGATCAAATATAACTTAAATGAATTAGAGTCAGGGATGAAAATTAAAATACCCTACTGCTACAAATATGCCTAATTAGCATATTATTCTATTATTTATTATTATTCTATTATTATTCTATTATTATCCTATTATTATTTATATCTAGGTAACAGCTTGTCTTCGTCTTTGTTTTTCTACATGTCTGTATTCATTTTAAACATTTCATGTCATTCATGCTGGTTGTGCCAGGAAACTTGCTCATTGTCAGCCAGTGTTGGGCACGGTACTTTGAAAATAAATTATGTAAATTCTATTATTATTAGAAAAATAACAAACGAAAATAAACCCAAAATGTTGACAAAAATAGAATCTAACGAATTTCAAAACATAGAAACGAAAAACGTTAAAATGGTATTAATATAATATAATATAACAACTGGATCAAACAGTTTAGCGTCAGTCATAAGGAACGGGCGTGTCAGTCAAAAGGAAAGCGCACGCGGCATTGCGATAAAAAAAAAAAAGTTTTAATAAATAAGGTCCTATCAAGTGAATAAAAATATATGGTATTAAAAGGTATTAAATTCACATGTTTATTGATATTTAATCAAGAGAAATCAGGCAAAATGAGCCGCGCTGCGCTCTCTCTCTCCCCCTCCCTCCCGCAGCACGGAGCTACATTCAGCGCGAGGCTAAAAATAATATAACAACTAAAATTAAGATGGGTGAGGACCTGTAAAGTAAGTAAATATTGTCAAATATAAAGTACAGGTTGAGGGTTTGGGGAGCTGGTTCAATTATTTGAAACTGAAACTAACTGAAACTTATATTATTCTGTGCACTATTAGATAACTTTTGATTGTGTTTTAAATGAGTTTTTATTTTATATTAATTACTTTTTATTAATTTTAAATATTTTTAGTATTTTATTTATAAAAAAAAAAAGCTTATCAGTTTTGGAAGAGAATCTGTTTTTAGTTTAGCCTCTTCCTTCTTTTTTTCTTTTTGTAGCAAGTGGTGCTTCATGGCTTCGCTCAAAACCCACTTGTACACTTAATTTCACCTTAATTCCGCTGGTTCGTGGTTCACGGCATGGCCACATGGCATGGATGGAATATTCCATTTTAACACGAAAGAGACTGGGTGTGGACTGAACTGTATTTCTTTGTAATTTATTGTGTTGTCTTTGTTTCCATTTTAAACATACAAGAATCACAATTTCTGAACGCACTATCTGTGAATTACTGGAACTTACCTTTATTCCACTCCTGGTACAAAAATGTAAGCAGTTCAGCTTAGCGGTTTGATGACTTGTGATCATCCATCTTCCTCTTGATTATATTCCAGAGGTTTTCAATTTGGTAAAATCAAAGAAACTCATCATTTTTAAGCGATCTCTTATTTTTTTATCTTTTAAAAAGAATAAAGTCCCTAAATAAAGACAGAAGATACCGCCGGCTTTCCTTGATTGGTTTAGACATAAAATTGTATTTAAAAGTTTTAGTGTGGCCTAGTGCTGGGCGATAAAACGATATCGATAGTTATCGAGGAAACTATATATCGCGATAAGTCGGGGCGAGAAATTCGATAAACTAAATTTTCTATTTCCCGTTTAAGTAGCGTTGTGAAAAGGCGCAGCACGAGATCAGGCAGCACGCTGAACTGCTGCTCAGCCCAGTACAACCCCTCCCCTCCCCTCTCCACCATCCCCCTCCGCCCCACCCCCCGAGCCCCTCCACTCTGAACTCCTCACATAGCGGCTCCTTCTCTCCCATTTACTGGATAAACTTCATTTATACTATTCAGCGGCGCTACACTGGAAAACTCACCTTTTAAATATGAGGCATGCGTCTCCAAGATATTTAGAGAGGTGAGCTTGTTCAGATTTCTGAAGGCAGGTAAACGCTGCTCTGTTTGCTGCTAGTTAGATTAGCTTGTCTCCAGTTTAAAGTTAGCGATGTTTAGGTGTAAAAGGGATCTGTGCAATCTGTCATCATTAGCTAAGATGCTTTCACTGCTTTTTACATTCTAATAAACTAATGGGTAACGCACGTTAGCCGTGTTAATCCACGTTTCGTGTAAATTAAGGTTAACTTCAGCACGAGTGAGGGGTTAGTATATAAACACACAGAAAGGAAGCACTTTCCATCTTTTTTCCTAACTCTCACTGTTTCTGTTAGAAAACCCTGAGGGCAGCATTCTCCTCTGTCTTTGTGTTTTATAGTTTTTAACAGATAGAGAGTCTGTTATGCTGGATATTTTACTAAATACAGAAGATTATATAATCTGTCTAGCTGTATTTGAACTGAGCTAAACATTGCTGTTACTGAACTGGAGTTTTAAATACACTTAAGTAATGTAAGTCTAGTCTACTGAAAGCCAGTAATGTTAGTATAAATCTGTACTGCAGTAGAAGTGGATCATTTTAGAAACTTGACTTTATTCCTCCCACCTCCATTATAGGCCACTTTTTTTTTTAAATATTTAAATGTTAGCTTAATTTAAATGAAAAAAAAACTAAAGGCTCTTATTTAAAAAAAAACATAAGCAGTAAATTATCTAAAATTACAACAAATAGAAAATAGAAAAACAGTAAAACATATGTAATACATACTTTTTATATGACCAAAATTAAACTAGACTGAAATCTGACTAAAACTAATAATATCCGATAGACTAAAATGTAACTAAAACTATTATACATTTTAGTGAAAAGACTAAGACTGTATCAAAATCACCTGTCAAAATGAACACTGTGATATACTCTTGTATTTTGCTTTATGTAGTTGCCTGCATTCAGGGAGGGGAATGATCTTTTGATTAAATATAATTTTATAAAAATAAATAAAGTGTTATTGCAATTTAAATTAAACAGACATATAATGTAAAGGGTCTTACATATTTTTTAGTTTATATATTTGTCCCCTTTTTAAAATTAATTTAAAAGCTGTACCCACCTGGCAAGATGTTAACATCCTAGTGTCTGTCCACAAGGCTCTGAGCCTGCTAGTGATTTTGTCCATAACTCCCTTATTCTGTCACTTCTGAGTAAAAATAGAAACCTTTAAGTGTAACAGAAAGTGATTTGATTTATATCGTGATACATATCGATATCGGCTGATATGAAAAACTATATCGTAATAAGATTTTTTTCCATATCGCCCAGCCCTAGTGTGGCCATTAGAGATAGTCATGACAAAGCTGGCTCCCAGGGATCACACTGATTTATATTTTATTACAAAAAGCTTCTGATAAGCTTACATGTTTATTGCATATTATTATATTATTTACTGCTCTGAACAGACTGACCAGTAGTTCTATTCAATAGTTCCATTTTGGGTCTGCTGGCTCTTTTTTGCCTTGTGCATCTGTGTGGACCACACTAAGCATGGAGAACAGAAAGAGGAGAAGAGAACTATCTAAGGACTTGAGAACTGAGACTGTGGAAACTGTGTATCTTAAGGATACAAGTTTATCTCCAGAGATCTTGATGTTTCTTTGTCCACAGTGTGCAACATATTTAAGAAGTTTACAACCCAGGGCACTATAGCTAAGCTCCCTGGACGTGGACAGAAGAGAAAAAATGATGAAAGGTTGCAACAAAGGATAGCTTGGATGGTGGATAAGCAGCCCTAAAAAGTTCCAAAGAAATCAAGTTGTCCTGCAGGCTCAGGGTGCATCAGTATCAGCGCAAACAAAGCATTCACATTTGAATGAAAAGAAACGCTATGGCAGAAGATCCAGGACTGACACTGCTGACAGAGTATAGACTAGCTAGACTTTTGAAATTTGAAGATTACCAAAGGGTTTTGAGTCTCAATGTAGAGCCCAGTGTCATAAAGCTGGGTTTGTGTTCTAGGTCATGGGTCTTCCAGCAAGACAATGACCCCCAAACATACTTCAAAAATCACACAGAAATGGTTGGAAAGTCAAGTATACAGTAAAACAAACAGACTCCTTGGAAATAGAAACCACATGCACCTGATACTGTCTCCGTTTTGTGATTTATTAGGGACTTTTATGCTTTATTTTTGGTTTTGTCAGTCACTCTCAGTGTGCTGGGAGAAGCTTACTTCTAAAATATCAACAATATTAGAGTTTAAAGTTTTTTTTTTTTTAAATAATATAATAATGGCAAAGAAATTAACTAATGGCTGCTTTCACAGCTGCAAAACTCTTACTGGATAATGCCTGGTTCACACTAGACAGTTTTAGCCTGTTGTTTTCACGCCTGTTTGCTGGCAGATTGCTGACAAAAATCACCCGGTAAACATCTAGCTGGTTTAATATCTGGACCAGTTGGCAACTGAGAGTCAAGAGCACCTACAGCCAATGGGATAAAGAGAACCAGAATGGTTAGAGAGAACCACATGTCCACCAACATATCTTCTGCAGGGCATCGCTAGTTCTCACATGCATGTAGTGCTTGGCTGTTCTTGTTACAAGATGTGTTTTTTGACAGTGGCCTGATGAGTCAGTTATTTCCCACGATAAAATGTGTTATTTGTGACTCTCTGTCGCAGATCAGTCACGAAGTGTGAAAGCCACAACATTAAAATGACTTATGATTAGCACAACCAGTCGTGTAGTGTGAACAGCTCAGCAACCTTGCATTAGACATTCAGCAAGCACAAGATCATTATTTTTTTACACATGGACCGGCCACCACAGAACTGAACCCCATTCAGAAGCATTAGGATGAGCTGGAGAAGACTTTGCACAGTGGCCCAAATCTCCCATCCAGTGGCGAACTTAGCAATTTGGGGGCTCAAGGCGAATTTAGCTAGGGGGCCCATCAACATTAATATGCGAGAAATAGGGTTGTGCCGATGGATGATATCATCGTCCATTCTCATTTATGACCCAACATCGCGATGGATGGTTACCATTGCGATGCAACACCCACTGGTTTTTTTTTTTTTTTCCCCAGAAACATGCACTGACCTTCTTTAGGTCTCCTTCACCTAAAACTTTAGCAGGGATTGTACAGAAAAAGATCAAATATAACTTAAATGAATTAGAGTCAGGGATGAAAATTAAAATACCCTACTGCTACAAATATGCCTAATTAGCTTATTATTCTATTATTTATTATTATTCTATTATTATTCTATTATTATCCTATTATTATTTATATCTAGGTTACAGCTTGTTTTCGTCTTTGTTTTTCTACATGTCTGTATTCATTTTAAACATTTCATGTCATTCATGCTGGTTGTGCCAGGAAACTTGCTCATTGTCAGCCAGTGTTGGGCACGGTACTTTGAAAATAAATTATGTAAATTCTATTATTATTAGAAAAATAACAAACGAAAATAAACCCAAAATGTTGACAAAAATAGAATCTAACGAATTTCAAAACATAGAAACGAAAAACGTTAAAATGGTATTAATATAATATAATATAACAACTGGATCAAACAGTTTAGCGTCAGTCATAAGGAACGGGCGTGTCAGTCAAAAGGAAAGCGCACGCGGCATTGCGATAAAAAAAAAAAAAGTTTTAATAAATAAGGTCCTATCAAGTGAATAAAAATATATGGTATTAAAAGGTATTAAATTCACATGTTTATTGATATTTAATCAAGAGAAATCAGGCAAAATGAGCCGCGCTGCGCTCTCTCTCTCCCCCTCCCTCCCGCAGCACGGAGCTACATTCAGCGCGAGGCTAAAAATAATATAACAACTAAAATTAAGATGGGTGAGGACCTGTAAAGTAAGTAAATATTGTCAAATATAAAGTACAGGTTGAGGGTTTGGGGAGCTGGTTCAATTATTTGAAACTGAAACTAACTGAAACTTATATTATTCTGTGCACTATTAGATAACTTTTGATTGTGTTTTAAGTGAGTTTTTATTTTATATTAATTACTTTTTATTAATTTTAAATATTTTTAGTATTTTATTTATAAAAAAAAAGGTTATCAGTTTTGGAAGAGAATCTGTTTTTAGTTTAGCCTCTTCCTTCTTTTTTTTCTTTTTGTAGCAAGTGGTGCTTCATGGCTTCGCTCAAAACCCACTTGTACACTTAATTTCTCCTTAATTCCGCTGGTTCGTGGTTCACGGCATGGCCACATGGCATGGATGGAATATTCCATTTTAACACGAAAGAGAGGGGGTGTGGACTGAACTGTATTTCTTTGTAATTTATTGTGTTGTCTTTGTTTCCATTTTAAACATACAAGAATCACAATTTCTGAACGCACTATCTGTGAATTACTGTCCAAAGGGCCCCAATTACCAGCTGTAGGCCTATGGAAAGTTTGCAGCTAGTCAGGGGGCCCCTACAGTGGGCTGCAGTGGGAGGGGCCCAAGGCAGTTGCCTAGCAATGCCTCTATGCAAAGACCGCCTCTGCTCCCATCAGCAATACAAGATCTTGGGGTGAATTAATGAAGCTCTAGTCAGAAATAAATGTTGCGACAATGCAATAACTACGATGCCACAGAGAGCATGAATACACAGCTCTGAAAGAAATTAAGAGAGGACTTCAATTACTGATTTCTAAATGAGTTTTTTAATGTTTTAAATGTAGCTATTAAATGTTTGAGTAAAATAAATGTTGTTGTTGATGCAGAGCTTTCATACCTCAAATAATGCAAAGAAAACAAGTTCATATTCATAAAGTTTTAAGAGTTCAGAAATCAATATTTGGTTGAATAACCCTGCTGGTTTTTAATCACAGTTTTCATGCATCTTGGCATCATGTTCTCCTCCACCAGTCTTACACACTGCTTTTGGATAACTTTATGCCTTTACTCCTGCTGCAAACATTCAAGCAGTTCCGTTTGGTTTGATGGCTTGTGATCATCCATCTTCCTCTTGATTATATTCCAAAGGTTTTCAATTTGAACTTGTTTTCTTTGCATTATTTGAGGTCTGAAAACTCTAAACCTTTTTTTTGTTATTTCAGCCATTTCTAATTTTCTGCAAGTAAATGCTCTAAAATGACAATGTTTTTATTTGGAATTTGGGAGAAATGTTGTTTGTAGTTTGTAGAATAAAATAACAGTGTTCATTTTACTCAAACATATACCTATAAATAGCAAAATCAGACAAACTAATTCAGAAACTGAAGTGGTCTCTTAATTTATATACAGTGTTCATTCATTGCTTTGTTGTCTTGTTTTTTCTCAGGTGCTGTTCTGTCTCCGAATCAGGCTGAGGCTGCTGATACTGTTGTCCCATGGATCCTCTCTCTGATTGGTTGGTTTACAATTTGTTTTTTTGTTTTGTTTTCATTTAGATGATATTTAGACCGTTAAATGCGAATTCAACTCAAGATTTATGGAGTTTTAATTGTGTGTGTGTTTGTGTGTGTGTGTGTCCCCGCAGTGTTCCTGTGTGTGGTGTTGGCTGTTCTCCTGTCGTGTTGGTGGAGAACCGATAGCTCTTCGTCTTCCTCTTTAACTGCCTTTACAGCTGCTTCACTGAAGGAATCTCAGGACCCACTCGTACCATCTACACACTCCGACTCACACCCAGACAAAGTACGTTCACTTACACACACACACACACACAAACAGACATGTGGACTTTACTTGAGTCACATTACTTGCAACTCAGCTTTGACTTTACATTCAGTGACTAGACGATACGGCCTTAAATTAATATCACGATACTCCAGCGTATTGCGATAGTGATATACTTGGCAATATGAGAAAACACTGAAAAAAAAAATTATTCATGTCAAAACTACTATACTACTGCAACAAAATAGAAGTTTTGGTATTTAAGTAGTAAATGTTTCAAAAATCTGTAAACTTTTGTCTATTTTACAAACAGTAACTTACCAAGAGTCTGATTCTGTATAAAATAATAATAATGTAACAAAAATGTAGCAAAAAAAACTACTACAATACCTTATATTCAGTGCACATATATAATCCGCAAATATATAGAACTAAACAGTGACGTGCAGACGCTATGGCCCAATGTGCTTGAGCAACTGCCCTTTTGCCGTCCTTGGCTGATATTGCCCTTCCGAGGGAGGGGAAAAAATAATATAGGCAAATATGATTTCATATTTCAACAAGATTTTCTTTATAATTCGTAATTTTGATTGAAGTTTCGTAAAAAAAAGTTTTTTTTGAGTCAATCATTCAGATTCAGAAACCTCGAGAGGCAAAAGGGAGGGGCGCGGGCGTAGCGGGGGACACGCAGCATGCTTCACTAGAAAAAAAAAAAAAAGAGCAGCACACGACCGGGCGGCGCTTCAGCCGACTAGCATAGAGGAATTTGAAGATGCCGTGAGAGTAGAGCGACTGCCCTGAAGGTGAGCTTGAAATGTAGCCTTCACAGTATTACAAGACATGATCACAATCAACTTCTCTAAAATCCGATGTCGTCAAGTTGAGGAAGTTTAGTGATCCTAAATAATCTGACAGCCACCTACTGTGCCACGTTTAGGTAGCAAAAAACCCCGACAGCCAGCTAGCTTGCAGTCAACGTTTTACATGGCTCAGGTTGTTTTGTGGAAGGCTAACCAAACTAAGTTACATGCAGCTGATAACATTTCATTTTATCAAGCAAGAGGAATGACGGACATAAAACACTATTCGAATTATTCACATGCACGTTGTGTTAATGCAGAAAATTCAAAATCCCCACAGAAAAGAGACGAATACAGGAGACAGAGAGAGGGGGGGCGCCCTTTCTTCAGGTTAGAGCAACTGCCCTTCAAGATTCCTGTGCACGTCCCTGGAATTAATCTATCTAAAGCTTCACAGTAACTAATAGACTGCTTTTAAAAGCGCAATACGACCTGATATTAATTAACTTTAGATGCACATAGTATTACATTGACTGCATGAGCAAAGCGCAAAAATATGAGTTGGAATACAGCATTCTGTTTTTTTTTGTTTACAGAAATAATACAGAATTAGATCAGTACTATCTGTACTAGTACAGATTGTACAGTCTATAGGCCAATAACCATTTCATCAAACAGTTGCATATTAGAGTGTAGCAGCAGCATTGCAGAGTGCAACCTCTGATCTTGTTTAAGTTTTTTTCATATTTCTTATTTTTAGAAAATATGTAAATAAAGAATCCACCCTGCCTGTCCAAAAAAAAAGGTTGTTGTTGTATGATACAAATGTTTTCTAAAGCTGTTGGAAAGCAAGAAATAAGCTTATTTAAAACTATTTGCACAATAGTACCTATTTTTATGCTTTATTTATTGTTGATAAGTTTAATATTAGTGCTTTTTATGCAAATGAACCTAAAAGGCTCTACATTCCACCTACCAAGGCTTGCGGCTCAGCCTGGCTCACTGGCTCAGCCTCTCGCCTCGTATGACTGGTTTGGTAACCAGTTTGGTAATCAGGAACTCGCTAAGGAGTTTCTGCAGTGCTTTTAGAAAGCAGCGGAAGAGATTGAGAGGTTTAACTAAAGATTATACACTGTTAGGCCCCTTAAAAAAAATTCACCACCTGGATTTAAGTAAGTAAATGATGAGGGGTTAATGATGCTGCAGTTGGTCTGCAGGTCTAGGTTCAGCAACAGTATGTGCAGAAAGAATGAGGTCAGCTGACTACCTGAATATACTGAATATAAACCAGGTTATTCCATCAATGGATTTTTTCTTTCCTGATGAACACGACCATATTCCAAGATGACAATGCCAGGATTCATGGTGCTGGAATTGTGAAATTCAGTGATCCAGGGAGCATGAGATCATCATTTTCACACATGGATTGAGAGAGTTCACCACAGAGTCCAGAGCTTAACCTCATTGAGAATCTTTGAGATGTGCTGGATGGAGAAGAGCTGCTTTGTGCAGCAGTTGGTCAGATTCTACCATCATCAATGCTGCTGCAAGATCTTGGTGAAAAATTAATGCAACCATGGATTGAAATAATAAATCTTGTGACATTGCAGAAGCTTATTAAAACAATGTCACAGAGAATGAATGCTGTAATCAAAGCTAAAGGTGGTCCAACCAAATATTAGAGTGTGTATTAGAGTTTTTTTGGGAGGCCATGCATTACACAATTATTACTGTTTCCTTATTTCCTAAAAAAAATCCTATTTTTTTATGTTTTCCTATTTCCTAAAAATACAGGGAAGTACAAGTATTTAAAATCAGATAATTATTGTGATTAACAATTTAATTATTGTTTAAAATAATTAGCATTGCTAAAATTAACGTAATGTCAAATATTTAACTCTAATTATTTTGTTTCCATTTAAATATACTAAAGGATTAGTAGTGATTAATTGTGAATAATCCGCTTTTTAATGGATTGACACCACTGTTTAATATGCTACTAATCAGCAAATGGCAATACATTTGGTTACTTGACTAGGACTAGCAGTATAAGACTTGAGCCTGAAACACACTGAACCACACACACTACTACTACTACTACTACTACTACTACTACTACTCTAATCTGTGCTCTTTTTCATGTTACACTTTTCGGATTTTTATTTAACATAACAATTTTCAAAACCATGTATCATTTTCGTTCCACTTCACACATATGTGCTACTTTGTGTTTGTCTATCACTTTAAATCTCAATAAAATGTAAAAAATAATTTAAGTTTGTGGCTGTTAGGTGACAAAATTTGGAAATGTTCAAGGGGTATGAATATTTTAGCAAACCACTGTATTAGAATAAGGTTTAAAGACGGATTTACTGTATTAAATTGAATGAACACAGGAGAAACTAACTGCTGGAATTAGATACTGGTGATGGAAAGGCAGTGTAGAGGTGAAAATGAGATGGGAATATTGGTGTGGCTGTTTTTTTGTTGAAATATAGACCGTTTCAGATGAATATTCATGAGCGAAGGAAGTTTTTTTCGTTATTTTGACAGCTGAATATTTGAAAATAGCGCCACCGGAAGCGGCAAAGGAATAGACATGCGCAGTAGCTTTGCTATTGTTTTCCCTCATTAAAACGATGTATAGGGGAATAGGCAGAGCTACACATCATACTGCAACCAGCCAGCAGAGGCGCCAGACCTCTGTTGTGAATTCAGTTTTAAAATAAGTTGTGCCGTGTTATTTTTGTAGTCACTTGTTAAAATACATTTATTTTATTGGTTTATTTTTTTCAGTAGTTTTTTAAATTTGGACAATCAAATTTCTGGTACTGTGATAAACCATTTTTATTTTTATTTTAAAGTAAGTAGTATTTATTAAATACTTATATAAAATAATTTAGTAAAGAAAAAACAAATGGTAAACTGTGGGTTTGTAGTGTGCAGTGCTGTCAGTATTAATGTAATGTTTTTTTTGTTGCAGGATGGAACACACAATGATTTAGCGGTCTGATACAGGAAATTCCTCCTCCCCATCAGAGGAAACAAAAGCTAACGTACCTTTCACTCTTGGAAACTTTGTGTGTGTGTGTGTGTGTGTGTGTGTGTGTGTATGGGTGTGTGTGTGTGTGGTCACTGCTCACCACTTCCTGCTGGTGATCGAGACACTGAAGTGGGCGGAGCCTCATGAGTTTATTTATCTCATTTGTTTCATCAAGGTCATCTTTTCTGTAAAAGTGATTTGTGAATCTGATTCAGCCATCACAAAAAAAATCACTTGTAAAAAAGTGTTTGCAACTACCTATATTACACTCTTTTTTTTCATTTGAATGAATCTGAATTTGACTCATGCAACACTGCAAAATCATTTTTTCCTTCAGTTTTTGATACGTTCATTGAAGCTTAATGGAAGTCATTCTGTATGTTTGATCTACTGTATATTTGACTCCGAATGTTCTGAAATTCATTTGAATCTGAATCATAGTCATTTCTATTCATTACCTTTGGGCTAAAAGGTTAAAAACATTCAGTAAACTTTTAAATGGATCAGTTTAAGTCAATCTTGAGGAAGTCATGTGTGTAAATGAATTATTTATATTTGAGTTCATTTTGGTTTGGAATGAATTTGAATCTTCTCTCTAATCTCCAAGTCTTCTTTGCAAAATTGAGAAAATATTTATTTTTTGTATTTGAGTCTTTTTCCCCCTATTGTGGGATCAAAATAGTTATTTTAATTAGTCACGTAGTGACAATGTGATAATGATTTTCTTTAGCTTATGATTTAATATTTTATTTGAAATTAATGCCTTTATTTACATTAATCTTTCTCTTGTTTTCATTCTTGAATATGAATTGGAGAGCAATCTGCTTAAATAAATCTTTTGTGGAAAAAGAAAGATATTGACTCTTTAAATGAATCATGTGGTTAAACATTGTTTGTTCTGATTTAATCGTTTTAGTTTGTGTTGATGAATCCTTTGTACACAGTCTGTATTGTTTAGGATGATCCTGGATCTTTATGTTTGACTCTTTTGAATGTGTATGAATCGGAACCTTCCTGCTGAAGCTTCTGTTTAGCTACTGATTTATACTGATTCATTAGCTTGAATTTGACTCTGAATCAGAGTCATTATAGGTGCTCACAGTGACAGTGTTTATTTAAGTGATGAATCAGGAATCATAATAGTTTTTTTTTTTTTTTAAAGATGGGAACTGGTTTGTGCAGTGTGTGTGTGTGTGTGGGGGGGTGTGTGTTGAGTATCAGCGTTGTGTTAACTGTTAGAGAAACGGGGAACATTTATTTATCTTTATTGTAAATGAAAGTGTGGAGTGAAATAAAGCTGTAATCTCTCTGTTACTGATTCTCTGTGTATTTTATTACTGTTATTGGTCTTGTTAGAGATGCATTGGAAATAATTGACAGACGGCAAACAAAATGACACATATGGCCGAATATCAAAGTAGGGTTTAAATAAATTGTACACTTGTGTCCATTAAATAGCCCTAATGTATTTTCTCTTCCCTTGCAAGTTGACCTACCAACAATATATGGCGTATTCTGCTAAATCGTTGCCATTTCTGTCCCCAGGAAATTACATGTATTCATGTGCACAAAAAATAACTTTAATATACATTTATTATAAAGCATAGTGTCTTGTACACTGACCTGACTGCAAAAGTAAGACGTATAATTAAAAACGTGAATTAAAACTACTTTGAACACTAAAAAATAGCTTTTGTTACCTGTCCACACTCTCTAACTATACATTTACCATGTAATTTAATAATTAAAAGATTTTTTTTTGCATTGTTGTGTGTCTCCAAATCCCAGCTATGCTTTAAAAAATATTTTTGAAATAAATCCATAATTTTTAAGTTAAAACACACATTTTAGCTGTGTCCCTGGGTTTCACTCAGTCCTGTTAGCGTAACACATTACTACATCTGAAACATCCGAACTTTCGACAAGTCACACCTACAACAGGAAGTTACATCAGCTGGTTCTTCTGAAGTTCACGTGAGGACCAAAATTAAGTTCCCTCGATTGTTTTTCTTTATATTTGATCTTATTTTAATTATGACTGAGGAGCTCAATCTCAACACTCGTTCCTGTTATCTAAATTAATTCTTAGATATTGTTTGTTTATTTTTTTAAGTACATATTTTGGGAAAATCACTAGAATGTGTTCAGTGTCCTCATGCTATTAGCATAGACGCCATTTAGCTATTTTTCATGTTTTTGCTAGTTCTATGCTAAAATGCATTCCTGTTACTTTCATTCGTGTTACTCAAAACATAAAAAGTAACAGGAATGAGTGCCAGTAACAGGAGTGAGTTCCAGTAACAGGAATGAGTGCCAGTAACAGGAGTGAGTATTTTCCCCTGGTTTATTGATTTATTAATGTGAATATTAGTTAATGTAAACAACTTTTTCCAATTCTGTTTGGTTCATCATTTATTTGTTTAATAAATTGCACGCTAACAAATCAGTTTTAGTTTTGGTTCTTCTTGAAAAGATAAAAATGGCTTTGCATATTTTAGAAAAGTACAATGTGCATACATATATAGTGGTTTTTTTTGTCTAAAATATCAATTATTTGAACATGCAGTCAACCATTTATTTAAAATAAACACTTATCTGAGAGAAAATCAAAGAAATTAGTGGACTTTTTAAATGTCACATGAGTTTTGATAACAGTAATGAAAAAAACAAGTAACCATCTTTGGCTTAGAAACCTTTGACCAGTACATGTTTTGAATAGTTAATTATATGTGTTATAAGATTAGAGTTGAAAAAAGAAAACATCAAGCAAATGCCACCCCTTTAGTGGAATGGTGCATATATTTCTTTTATATATTTTACAAATATTTGTCCAATGTGTCTTTTTTTTTTTGCCATCATTATTAAATCATTATGGTTGCCAAATATTCTGTGTATCCCTGTTTACACGTGTTTGTTGTTGTTTGTTGTTGTTTCTGTTTTTTTTTTGTTTCCTTGTATTTTTTGGTCTCTCTCTTCCTCTCTCTCACAACACCTTCCCCCATACACCCATTCCCCCCTCCCTCTTTCCCTCTCTCTCTCTCTCTCTCTCTCTCTCTTACCTCCACACACTTTTTGCCTCTCTCTCTTTCTGTGTTTTCTCCCCCCTCCTTTTTCAGCACAGTGAGGGGAGTGTGCTAAGTGAGTGTGTTTGAGAGACAGAGAGGGAGAGATGTGAAAGCAGTGCATACACACTTGGTCTGTCAGTCAGCAGTTCTGAGATTATGCTGCAGTGTGTGGTTGTGAGCTCTGGGGAGAGGTAAGAGATGTGTATTTAATGTAATTTAAAGTAATGTCATTGAAAGTGGAGTAATGGGAGTGAATACTGCTCTTTTTAACCTGGGTCTGCCCCTGATGCTGAAGAAGGTGATGGTAAATTCTAGTTTTAATTCATTAATTTTTTTTTTTTTCAGTTTTTTTGTGTCAGTACATTCTTATCATACTTAAAACACACATACACAACATAATTTCAGTAAACTTAACACAACTTATACAAACTGCTGCTGACTTATAAATAACTCCTTTTTCATCTTAACATGTATTATTTTTTAACATGTAATTATTTTTTACTAACTTATGATTATTTAATTATTCAGCAAACAAAATATTGGTACACAAATATACCAAAACTCTGTACACCACTCACTACCCTCATTTTTACTAACTTTTTATATCTAGTAACAGTTATTTATTTTTTGTTCAATGTTATTGTACATTTTTCACAGTCTGGAGTTAATTTGTAATTCATTAACTCAAAGCGTATTCTTCAGTCTGTTGCCTAATCTTAACTGTTGGGTCATTTTACCTGGTCATTTTCACAGTGCCAGTTTGTGCTGCGTTTGAGTATCTTTTTGTGTGTTGGGGGGGGGGGGGGTGTGGGGGGGGGGTTTGTGTGGTAATGGGGTAGTTTGGGTAGTGTTTGAGTAGATTTTTGTGGTATTTGAGTAATTTGGGAGTAGTTTTTGTAGTGTCTATGTGGTGTTGGATTAATTTAGGTACATTTTAATTAGCGTCTGTGGTGTCTAGTGTTTAAGTCTTTTTTTGTTTGTGTGTAGGTATTGTTGGAGCATTGTTTGTGCGGTGTTTAGTTTTAGTTTTCAGTGTTCGGGTTGTGTGTGTTTAGACTGTGTTTATTTAGTAGTGGTTTGATTGATTGTGTGTTTTTGGAGTAGTATTTGCGAATAGCTTGGGCAGTGTCTTCATTATAATCATAATTTTGCAAGCATTTAGTTAGTCTTTGTGTAATATTTAAGTAGTGTTTTTGTAATATTTAAGTAGTGTTTGGTAGGGTTTATGTGTAATATTTAAGAAGTGTTTGTGTAATATTTAAGTAGTGTTTGGTAGGGCTTATGTTTAATATTTGAGAATTGTTTGTGTAATATTTGAGTAGTGTTTAGTAGGGTTTGTGTAATATTTGTGTAGTGTTAGGTAGGGTTTATGTGTAACATTTAAGTAGTGTTTGGTAGGGCTTATGTGTAATATTTAAGAAGTGTTTGTGTAATATTTGAGCAGTGTTTAGTAGGGTTTGTGTAATATTTGTGTAGTGTTTGGTAGGGTTTATGTGTAATATTTAAGTAGTGTTTGGTAGGGCTTATGTTTAATATTTGAGAATTGTTTGTGTAATATTTGAGTAGTGTTTGGTAGGGTTTGTGTAATATTTGTGTTGTGTTTGGTAGGGTTTATGTGTAACATTTAAGTAGTGTTTGGTAGGGCTTATGTGTAATATTTAAGAAGTGTTTGTGTATTATTTGAGTAGTGTTTGGTAGGGTTTGTGTAATATTTGCGTAGTGTTTGGTAGGGTTTATGTGTAATATTTAAGTAGTGTTTGGTAGGGCTTATGTTTAATATTTGAGAATTGTTTGTGTAATATTTGAGTAGTGTTTGGTAGGCTTTGTGTATTATTTGAGTAGTGTTTGGTAGGGTTTATGTAATATTTGTGTAGTGTTAGGTAGGGTTTATGTGTAATATTTAAGTAGTGTTTGGTAGGGCTTATGTGTAATATTTGAGTAGTGTTTGGTAGGGTTTGTGTAATATTTGAGTAGTGTTTGGTAGGGTTTATGTAATATTTGTGTAGTGTTTGGTAGGGTTTGTGAAATATTTGAGTAGGGTTTGGTTAGCCTTTGTTTAATATTTGAGTAGTGTTTGATTAGTCATTGTGTAATATTTAAGTAGTGTTTGGTAGGGTTTGTGTAAAATTTGAGTAGTGTTTGTTTAGTCTTTGGGTAATATTTGAATAGTGTTTGGTAAGTCTTTGTGTAATATTTGTGTAATATTTGTATAGTGTTTGAGTATAGTTTGTGAAGTGTTTGGGTTGCGTTCTATGGGTGTTTCAGTAGTATTTATGTTGTTAGTGTTTGAGTATAGTTTGTGTTGTGTTTGAGTTATGTTTTATGGGTGTTTCAGTAGTGTTTGTGCTCTTAGTGTTGAGTAGTGTTTGAATTGCGTAATGGTGTTTCAGTAGTGTTTGTGATGTTTGTATAGTGTTTGAGAATAGTTTGTGTTGTGTTTGAGTTGTATTTTATGCTGTTTGTGTAGTGTTTGAATTGTGTTTTATACTGTTACTGTAGTGTTTGTGTTGTTAGTGTTTGTATAGTGTTTGAGTATAGTTTGTGTAGTGTTTGGTTTATGTTTTATGGGTGTTTCAGTAGTGTTTGTGCTCTCAGTGTTGAGTTGTGTTATGGTGTTTCAGTAGTGTTTGTGTTGTTAGTGTTTGTATAGTGTTTGAGTATAGTTTGTGTTGTGTTTGAGTTGTGTTTTATGGATTTTTCTGTGGTGTTTGTGCTGTTAGTGTAGGGTAGTGTTTGAGTTGTGTTTTATGGTGTTTTAGTAGTGTTTATGCAATGTGTGAGTAAATTGTGAGTGTTTGTATAGTGTTTTAAAATATATAATAATATACATATATTTTAAACCATGCACTTTACACATGTCTGAGCAACTGGCTCTAACTGTATGTGACATTGATCTGATTAGTGATTTGGTGATTTGGACATTTCAGAATATTTGATCTTCCTGGTTTTATGACTGAATTGTGTATTTTGTCAATGTTCTCAATACCTTCTAACTGAGGAGGAGAAGTTAAATAAATCTGTTTGTTGAAAATGAGGTGATTGTAAAAATCCAACACTGACGAGTCAGACACGTTTTTCACATCCAGACATAAAGAGATCAGGTCACCCTAGTTAATATTATGACATCATATTTAGTTGTACATTAATGATATTAACCAAAGTAGTCCTTCAGCAAAACAAACATCATAACTGTGTAGTGTGCAAATGCTAGTGAGATCATAGTGAGCTAAAGTTCTGAGGGACGCTGTGTTTCTGAGACTGAATAAAACGCATGATAAAAATGTTATTACTAAACATATTAAAATGTGTTGTCACTTTAAACAGCTGATGTATTTAAATACCCATATAAAAATGCACTGTATTATGTCCTAAATACATTTCACACACCACAGATTATATACACCATAAGATATATTGCGCATATACCAAATACATTTTAAATACATTTATTTTGAAAAATATGGAACAATATTAAACATACAGTTCTGTAAAAAGTAAGAACACCCCTTATTAAATTTTGTCTTTTTTTTTTTTTTTTTTTTTTTACATATTTCAGCATATGGACATTTGGACATATTTATTGCATACCTCCTTTTGAGAGGAGGTATTATATAAAAATAAAAATAAAAAAACTAAAGAAATGTCAATCATTTTTGAAACATCATTAGCAGAATCACATTTTTGCGGTGAGGAAAAAGGCTGAGCACAGAAGTCTTCAACTATCTTAAAATGTCACTGTAGGATCAACAGGTAGCTCCTGCCACCGTTGATGCCATGGTACAGCATCTTCAATCAGAAAGAGACCAAACAAGTTTCCTTTTTTTTAATGAAGGTGTGCTGAAGGTCACTTTGCTGTCAAAAAACACAGGAGAACCAGTTTGTCAGAGAACACCTAGACAAAGACCAGGACTTCTGGTTTTCTTTGGTGCACAGATGAACCCAGAGTTGGATTATTAACCAAATATTCACAATAGAACCCACATCTACTGTGAAGCATAGAGGTTGAAATGTTAGGGTTTAGGGCCGCCTTGCGACAGTAGGGCCTGGCAAGTTTTTTTTTTTATTGTAACAGATAAAGTTTAAGGAAGCTATGAGACTATCAATACAATCACTAAAAAAGAAAGAATCACAAAGCTTGAAAGAATTCTGTATGGAGGAGTGGGAAACCCTTTCTTTTAGTCGATGTCGGAGACAGATAGATGGTTATAGTAAATGTCTATTTGAGGTTATTTTAGACAAAGAGAGAACTACCACATTACAATGCTATTAGGACACAAGGTTTCAAAACATTTCCCACACAATACATTTTTAGTTTTGCATTTTACAACATATGTTTAACGGTATTTTTTTTTATAAGTTTTATTTGTTTCGTTATATATATCTCAGTATTGTTCAAATTAAGCCGTCATGTCCGTATGATTGAATATGTTTAAATACAAAAAGGGGTGTCTATATGTGACAAATCCTAAATTTAAGTATTAGAATATTATATTTAATTTACACATATAATAAAAAAAAATGTTGCAATCAGAAGGAATCAACCAACAGGAATGAAACGTGACGGACAGGCTCAGAAAATATGTAATTATGTACAACATTCTTACGTTTAATAAGATAGTAACTAATTCATGTTAGTCAACTAATAATTATTTAAGACAGTACTTAAGCATTTAAAAGTGTTTATTATGGTTATAGCACAGTTAATTGATTTAAACTTTTGCAAAGTGTTACCAAAAAATATGTGTAAAACCACAAATAAAACCGAATAAATAAAACAGCGAATCAATATTGAATCAACCTAAATTCAATATGTGTGAATAAATAATTTCTAAAATTGGAGATCAACACTGTTTTAATGCATTACATTTGGAAAAATCTGGGTCGGCTCCTGAATAAAAGCCACTGTTGTTATAATCTCTTAAAAAATACTGTGCTGCTCTAGCTGTTTGTGTTTCTGATTTGATCAGTGGCTTTTCTGTGACCTTCTGAACATTTCTTGATGTTTAACACACAGGAAATACTAAAGGATGATAATATCCTGTACCTAACGATTATAGCTTCACGCTGTACATCTTCACCCCTTCCCCTCATCCATACTCACAACACTCGGACTCTGAAACAACACATAAAACCATTTCATAAGGTATTTAGACAAAACACAAACACAATTGAACAGTAATTGAATAGAAAAAATATTCATAGCTTGGTATACACTACCGGTAAAAAGTTTAAGAACATACATATTTCTAGTACTCATGTGGCAGTGCTGTATGCTGTATCATGCACCCTTGCGCAGGGTGTATGATAGGGTCCTCTTTCTTGTGGAAGCCAATCTTGGGGACCTGACACTAAAAATAGCTCTGTCAGCATGGATACATACCATAACTGGTCATGATGGCAAAGCAATTCTCTGTTCAGACTGAATTACAGTAGATACTGGAAGAGTGAAAACTTTGATGGTGATACAGTAGAAGAAGTTTCAGAATATGAGAACCAAATATAAAAATGACCGTGTTCAGTGGGGCTAACATGTTGTTTCATGTAAACTGACCTGAGCAGGTACAATTTGTAATGAAATTTAGGTAAATAATACATTATAGTTCTGGGAAAAACTTGCTACACTTGAACATTAGCTGTTTTTTTGTTTAGAAAAAAAACAAAAAAAAACAAAAAAAAAACAAGAGGCATATCTTAATGTAATTTAACAAAGGTAAAGGGAACAACTTTAACATGTGTGTTTTTTTATATTGTTTGCAAATGGGATAAAATAAAACCTCTGCTGAGTATTTTAACAAGTTTATTATTTTGAATTAAAAGCCCCAAAATGGGTCTACCAGATCCAGCAGCACTCCCTGTGTCACAACAAAAACTAAGATCTTATTAAGGGATAATATTAAGGGATAAAAACTTATTATATTTTACTTTATTATATCTTTGTCTGATATTAAAATGTACTAACCTAAAAATGTAACTATGATTTAAAAAAAGCAAAAACAAAAGAAATCTGTAAGGGGGGAAATACTTTAAGAGCACTGTATACACAATGTAAAAAGATCAGGGTAGAATAATTATAGCAGTTAGTTTCTAGTTAGTAAGTTACTGTAGTTAGTTATTTTATTAAGGTAATAATCACAGTGCTCTTATTATTATAGCAGGCTGTTGTATTTTTAATATTGTTAATAATAGACTAATAAAAAATGCAGTACTGCATTTATTTACCACCTGTAAATTATGAACTGTAAAATAATTATATACTTTAAAATAAAAAGCTCTTTAACAAGTTTTTTTTAACTAGCTCTTTAACTAATTAGTTAACTGGCTTGTTAACTAACTTTTAAAATATCTCTTTAACTAGTTTGTTAACTAGCTCTTTAACTAATAAGTTGACTGGCTTGTTAATTATGTCTTTAAATAACTCTTTAACTAGTTTGTTAACTAGCAAATGGTATGTTTTCTCTGGAGAACCAGCTGGATTTTTTAGCAGGGATATATTAATCTGGTAGGAGACATAATTAAATAGTTAAACACTAGACCAAACTTGTAACTCCTACAAAAAACCTATGATGTTATTAACTAAATGTCTCCATATAATAAAATCTATAAAAATGTTTATGTATAAATAGTTTATTTTGGTAATAATTTGCTTACTGGTTAAGGAAGGAGCTTCTTTCCAGAGTTTCTTCCAGTGCAGTGTAGTTAGCGTTAGCTATGTAGCTACACAGAGCAGCACCACAGAACGGCGTCAGGGAGCCAAAAAACACCAAGTTAAAGGAAATTAATAAACTCTACTCAAATAAACTGAAGAAATAAAGCTTTACACTTCACTTTTCACGCTTAATATCAGTTACTACGTCTTTGCAGACACAGACTGACTGTTTACGAGAAAAAGTTAAGAACTGAAAAGGTTAGCTTAGCGTTAGCACGCTGAGGTAAATGAGCACTAGCATACGTCTGCTAAACTAAAAGACTAATCTAACCTGCTGCAGCTTTCTGAGTCTGTTATACAGTTATGGAGGATATAAAGATATATCAACTGTTACTGTCTGCTTTATGATAAAAACTAGAATATAATGTATCATTAAAGAGGGATTAGTAAAGTTTTTAGAGGGAAACCCGCTCTAAAAAATCATATTTACTGTAGAATACACCCTTCACTGAATTTTGATCATGATGCACAGGATCTACAGTGTCATGCTGTATAAATGTTCTAAAGTAAGAATGTGTTCATTATAGGATAGAAATGCTGTGGAAACACTGTAATAAACAAACACTTGAAAGTACTGGTGTGAGTTAAAATGTGCCTTATTTATTCATTTTATGCCCTGAATTTCCTCTTATGTGACCTTGTTTTCTCATTCGAGTTTAATGACCTTGTTTCTTGTTTTTATTTCTCAGGTGACGCCAGCTGATCATGGAGTTTTGCAGTGAGTAATGTCACACTTCTGCTTTTGGTTCTCCAAACATGTTTTTCCACATAGCTGGTTTTGTAAAGCCTGTGTTATTAGATAGGCAGAATGTAACAGTTCAGTTTCAGTTTTTGAAAATTTAATTTCCGATATACTGGTAACTCATTCAGCAGAACAGTGTTTTTCAGACTTGTGTGAAAGGTGTCACACACCAGTGCAGTTGGTCTACAGTGTGAAAACGCATTTTTTGAACAAGTTTGCACTTATTTCAACAATTTCAGGAAGTTGAGTCAGGCTATTGACACCCATTAAACAATAGAAGAAGAAAATTAAATGGTGTTGTGCCAAAATCCGTCTCCTCTTACTGCGCAGGCACGTCAAACAGAAGTATGGGTGGAAAAATTACGCTGGGGATTCCCGTATCTACTTTAACTGTAGATTAACCCTGACGTGCCTGCACAAGAAATTGGGGACTGGCAGGGATGCAGAATTCGGCACAACACCTGGAAAGGTTATTTTCCCAGGGCAGAGTGGCAATTCATATCTGGGCATACTGGCATATACTCACACTTCGCATATCAGGCCAATTTAATTTGAACCAGTTCAGAATCCGCAGTCTATGAAGTTTCCCATCCAGACATGGAAAGAATATCAAAACACTGTCTCTGTTGGCATTCAAACCCAAGACCTTATTTCTAGTGCATCTTGCGAAACAATGTCTTATATAGATATTTTGTGCATGCCCATTTTTGGTCCCTTGAAAGTGCAGACACTGACACCAGACAACATCTTTTTTATATTCATAATGTCAATTTCCTGCACCACAAAAGTTGCTTAGTACCACATTCAAATGTTTAACTGCATATTGACATGAAAAGTAGGATCATAGTTATCTGTCCAAATACGGGACCTTTTATTACATATGTTTATGTTGTTTAGAAGTCTAGAATTGGTCTTGGACCATCAAACTCAATATAGACATAATCTGCACATGCAATAAGACATCTAATGTTCAGTGGGAACCCACCAGCTCAAAATCCCCTTACCACACCTACCTAAAACAACACAGCTTCCCCTGAGACCAGCAAGAAGCTGCACCCCAAAAAATGAAAATAAGAACAGTGAACCACTTTCACTTCCCTAAAGAACTTATTTTGTAAAAGAGATGTGAAAATAGAGGAAGATTAGAGAAGAACATTGTGTTTTTTAAAGATTTCTCATAATCACACATTAACACATTAAAACAGCTTTCTTTGAACACACTGTGAGTGTATTTTCTCCTTTACAAATTTCTTTTGTTTTTGCTTTTTTCTCATACTTAGACTTTCCAGATTATCAAACATATATCAGACAATATTCTGAGTTAATAAAATTAGCAGTTTTTAAATAATGATTTTATTTATCAATGTAAAAAAGGCTTTTAATGAAAAAAAAAAAGCTAAAACAAAGGCACTAATATTTGAATTTAAATAAGCTTTAATTTTTGAACAATTAACGAATTAATTTTTTGCAAGAAGGGGCACGCAATCATTTTTTACAATGGAAAGGGCAGCCAATAGGGCATTTTGTCTTGTTTTTGCCATTCTACAGGGCACTTAGGCGACCCATTTTCAACTGCATGGTCGCTAGGGAGGGTACTAGCACCCCCACCCACCCCCCGCCTGTCCCATCCCTTGAGTCTGCCAGTGCTCAACAGCCAAAGTCTTACTTTTCAGCTAAACTTTAATGACTGGGTCAGTGTAAATGGAAAATGCTGACATCATGGAAGCCTATTCAAGTGTGTTAGTGTTAGACTACTAAACTATAGTGCGCTTGACCGCTTAATTATATACACTGCAGCCTTGCAGTAACACATACACACACACACACTCTCTTAAAAAAACACACGCACACACCATTCACACCTCTCAAATTTCTTCAGTATGACGCCAGCTATACTCTAAACCTTCACAGTACTGAGCCGCCATACTCAGACTACTCGGTCCGACCCGATCCAACAGATTCAGAACTAACTAACAAATCCCCCCAATCACAGCCTCAGGCCCCGCCCACACAAGTCTTTGTCAATTTTGTGAGTTTATTGGCATGCCCACATGTATTCAGACATTTTTTCAAAAATGTGGCTTTTGTACATATTTTGGTCTCCTGTTTACACATATACTGATACCTTTTAATTAGTTTACCATCTGTATTTCCTGTCCAGATGTCTCCAGATATTAAAAATATTTTATAAAACTGAGGTTTTTCTACTGTCCACTCATATTTCGGTTATTTAAAAACGTAGTCTTCATTTTAAAATTATAAAACTCTACAAAAAGTTATGTTTTATTTATTTTAAAGATATTAATATTTTAACCTCCTCTTAGCTCCATTGTTTTAGAGAGTAATGGCTGAAAGTTTTGTCCTGCTTTAAGGAACAATTAGTAAAGAGGCACCAAATATTTGAGGGATCATCGTGATTCATAAATCAAAACAAAATGTATTTTTAATGTTTTTTTTTTTAGTATTTTTAAAATAACAGTGTTATTTTGTGTGGAAATTAATGCCAATCCATCTAGTTCATGAAGCAGCATGGGTAAAAACATGTAAGCATCGTCTCAACTAATTGTGTTGTGACCTATTAACACATTTAGTCAGGCGCATAAGTATTTAAACAGTGACACATATAGTAAAAAATACATAATAGATTACTCAGTGTTTGTAATGTTGACTGTGGGCACCACCTTAGTGAATCTGAAGTGAAGTCAGGTGTGAAATTAACTGATAAGCATCTGACAAGGTGTGGCCTGTTCACTCATTGTTATGACATAAGGTATATAAATATAAAAACACCCCGATCAGATCAAGGAAAAAATTATCTAAACAGATGACACCAAGTTACTAACTTGATTATAGAGAAGAGATTGAAGTGTTCTTAATCTGAAGTGATACCACATCACCTGTCAAATATGGTGGTGTAATAGTGTGTGTTGTGCTGGTATGAGTGGATCGGATACAGCAGTGCTGCTGGAGTTTTTAAACGCTGTGTTTAATCACCCACTGTTTTCTACTCTATTACACACTCATAGCTAGATAAATTCAGCCACCCACAGGATGCCGAACAGCTTAAACAGTGCTGTGATATCTACCCTACACTTTAAAGCTTTATGAAGTCTAAAATATGTATAATATTACAGTCTAGACACATTTAAATGCAAAGTTGTAATGAACAGAAATCTCATAGACACAACTATGTTTAAATATATGTTATATATAAATATAAATACAATACTCTACCAAGTATTTTGAGACCAAATTTGTCTCCTAGGACTAGTTCGCAAAACTTGCGTATGTATGTAAATTAACAAAAAATCTTTTTGACTTATTTAAAAAAAATTTGACTTAAAGGATCACATACATTTTTTTTTGAGAGTAGGTCTTCAAACAATTGGCCAATCAGTGTCAACCTACATGTACCTACCAAGTTTAGTGTATCTATGTCTTACAGTCTACTCTGCAGTGTCACTTTTACAAGAGAAAGAAGAAAAATCTGAGCAAAAACAATAGGGTTTTACGTACTTCCGGTGCTTGAAAAATATCTTAATAATTATAGATTATTTTTGTCAGAACTTTTAATAAAACTCCAAGACACTTTACAATAATAAAACAGTTACAATTACGTAATATGAACATATAAATTGCATGAATTGAATCGAAAGTTAAATAATAAAGTTAAGTTCTAAAGAGAAATCTCTTCTCTCTACTTTCCTTTTTTTAGACATTTTGCCAACTGACCTCACCCAGTTACAAAACACACACACACACACACACAGATTCAAATGCTTATGTAAATGAAACCTCTGATATTAAAATCGGTCTAGCTGACGTGACCCAAGCAAAACAAACGCCCAACATGTTAACAACTTTGCCCATGGCAAAGACACACACACTCCTGCCTAACTATCAAAACACTTGCGTTGCCCAAGTGTAAAATGTTGTGTAAATGTGTTTAAGTGTAAAGAACCTTTAATCTCCTATGTAAATGTTTTTTTAAATGAAATGAAACTGGTGGTAGTATATTGACTGCCACTCAAAGAGCTCTGTTGGTTTTCTTCTGTTTTAAAGAATGTGTACAGTACTGTTTGACGGCAGCTTGATTCCACAAAACATAATCATATCCGCCATATCCGCTGCTAAAACAACAGAACAGTATTAAATAACAGAAAGACACAGTTCCTTCTTCAGTCACGTACATTTCCCAGTCAAAACAGCGACAAACCGTAGCTGTCCTGCTGAAAACGCTGCAAAATTGCATTCACTTATCTACCTCTTATCAATGAAACAGCTTTTAGTCACGCTATTTGCATAAGTAGTGCCCAACCTGATAAAATCTGGCCAGGAAACGTTCACTATCGTCCCACATGTGCCTGTACCTCCATTAAGGAAATTTCAAACATCATTCTGAATTAAATTCTTTTTTTTTTTGATGAGACTAGATGTGTTCAAATTAACTACTGCAAATTTAAATTCACTACAGTTTATAATACAAAAGAAAACAAAAAAAATCTCTTATCATATTTTGATATATTTTTATCATTTTTTCATATCATATTTTGTCACATTTTTTGACTTTTAAGAATTGTTTTTTATCAGAATTTTGAAAACCATGTTCATTTTTGCTCCACTTTCTGGTAATGTTCTACTTTGTCTTAATAAAATATATTTAAGTTTGTACTTGTAAGGTTGCAAAATAGGGGTATGAATACTTTTTCAAGCCACAGTATGTTTACTCACTTGGTGCGTAGCTCACTTCACTGGAAAAAATGCTCACAAACCCTGTCAACCCTGTGAACAGCTATGTACACCAGAGGATCCTAGAGAGGAACAGGATATCCTAAAGAGGGGAAGACAGAGCTCCTTTCATTATCCTAAGGTTACATTTTTTTCATAATAATCGGAAAAGGCTCATAGTCATGAATGACACCAACCAAGATAACTAAAAAGTAAAGGACTGGAGTTGACTGGAGTTCAGGCTTCTTTATAACACAAATTACAGTATACTATAAAAAACATGACTTTTTGCCTTTTTTGCCTTTCTCCATGTTGCCAGTCCACTTTCTATATCTCCAAATCATTGATACTATCTTCAGTCATTGCCACTTATCTCCAAACCATTATTACCTATCTTTAATCATGGGCAACTATCTCTAAACCATTGATACCTCTCTTCAATCATTGGCAACTATCTCCAAACCATTGATACTATCTTCAATCATTGCCACCTATCTCCAAACCATTGATACTATCTTCAATCATTGCCACCTATCTCCAAACTATTGATACCTATCTTCAATCATGGCCACCTATCTTCAATTATTGCCACCTAATCTCCAAACCATTAATACCTATCTTCAATCATTCATTGCCTTGTTTAAACTTCTTAAAATTTTAAGGGACAGTTTCCCAGACAGGATTAAGTCTGGACTCTATTTTCATTTTATTGGGGAACTTCCATATATAGTGCTGCATAGTAGTGGACTAAGCTCAATGACTGTCTGGGGATAACACCTCAAAGTGTTTTTTTGCAACAAAAAAAAAACCTTTATTTTTAGGACTAGCTTAGGTTGAGTAAACTAACTTGGAAATAGTAATGAACAGTCACCACTTCAGATTCAGGCAATCCAACTCAATTCAACTTAATCAAACCTTTTCTCTTTTTCTAAAAAAACTAACTTGCTATCTGTCTCCTCTTTTTCTCCAGACAACAGGATGAAGAGGCGGAGGCTGGAGACAGCAGCCCTGTTCATTGCTAGTGTTCTGTGTTTGTTCATACTGCTGAGGTCAGACATTGAGAACTATGATCAAAAGGAGAGTGTAGAAAGAAGAGACATAAAGAACCAGGACATTAAAGTTGAAACACAAAAGCATCTCCCAAGACTTCTACCCGAATGTGAACGGAATCTATCGGCTTCCGACATTGCAGGATTTTCCACTTTGCCGAGACACATCCAGGACTTCCTGTATTATCGCCACTGTCGCCAATTCCCAATGTTGCTTAATGTTCCTGACAAGTGCGGCGGTCCCGAGAAGTCTGGGGACGTGTTCCTTTTGTTGGTCATCAAAAGCTCTCCACACAATTATGAGAGAAGAGAGGTCTTGCGAAAAACGTGGGCTGCAGAGAGGCTTCAGAATGGCAAGAATATCCGTACAGTGTTCATATCCGGGACTACTGGACGAGGGTTTGAAAAGCAAAGGTTGAACAAGCTCCTGATAACAGAGAACAATGAACACAAGGACATTCTGCAGTGGGACTTTGATGATACCTTCTTTAACCTCACGCTAAAGCAGATCATGTTCTTGGAATGGATGGAGAAGTGGTGCCCCAATGCCCACTTCCTTCTCAATGGTGACGATGACATTTTCGCCAACACAGATAACATGGTGGTGTATCTGCAAGGATTAGACGGTAACGACGGCAGCAAACACTTGTTTGTTGGGCACCTGATCCAGTATGTCGGACCAATTCGAGAAAGGGCCAGCAAATATTACATCCCAGTTCAAGTGCAAGAGTCTGAATCTTATCCTCCGTATTGCGGCGGCGGAGGCTTTCTGCTTTCAGGTTTCACTGCCAGCACCATCTATAACATGTCTAAATCCATCACCATACTGCCGATAGATGATGTTTACATGGGAATGTGTCTGGAAAAGGCCGGGTTGAAACCGTCGTCCCACATGGGTGTGCGGACCGCCGGCCTACACGTTCCCTCCAAACTGGCAGACCCATACGACCCTTGCTATTATCGAGAGGTAATCCTAGTACACAGATTCGTGCCTCATCAGATCTACATCATGTGGCACGAAGTCCACCAACCAGACCTGATCTGTGGGAAGAATATGATTTCTGTTTAGAGTGGGATAAACTCGCATTAATATATTTAGTGGTGAGGGGGGTGCAGTGTACCCAAGTTATACATGTAAGATGCAGTAAAACTTCCCTGCTGTAAAAAGGTAAAAAATACTTAATTTTCAAAAAGACTACTTGAGTAGAAGCTTAAAAGTAGAAGCTCTTAAAAATAAAGGTGATACATTGGGTTTTTTGATTGATGCCATATAAAAAAGTTTCATAAAGAAGAATGTTTGAAAAAGAGATGAGCATGAAGCTGTTGGCACCATGCATAATGCCCCAATACATCTTAACCTCGCCAATGATGGACTCCAACCTAAAAGACTTGTGACTTGACTTGGATTCTAGCTTAAGAACTTGTGTCTTGACTTGGATTTTAAACTGAAGACTTGAAACTTAACTTGGATTCTTGTTTGCAGACTTGTGACTTAAGTGAATTTACAGTCAAAAGACTTTGTACCTTGATCGAGACTCCACTCTAAAGACTCGTAACTTGACTCAGATTTGTGCCTTGACTTGTACTTTAGCCAAACACTTGTGCCTTGACTTGGATTCTAGTCTAAAAACCAATGACTTAACTTGAATTCCAGCCTAAAGACTTAGAACTTGAATTTGACTCTAGCCTTTGCCCCTTGTGACATGGACGCTTTGCAGCTTGTGAACATCTCTACTTCATACTTAATAGTTTTTTCTTTATGGAACATAAAAAATTGTCTTTAATGGCAAAGCTTAAAGAAAGAACCCTCAAAAATAAAGTTGCAACTTTATTTTTAAGAGCGTGGGCTTATTTCATTGGCCACCAGTCCACCAATACCCTACCAGTTATATGTTATATATATATATATATATATATATATATATATATATATATATATATATATATATATATATATATATATATATATATATTGGTACCACTTTAAAATAAGACTACCTTTATAAAGGATTTATAAATGGTTTACAATTAGTTTATTAATGGTTACTAATTAGGTTGTAAATGCCTTAAAAATCATTAATAATCAGTTATAACACATACGTCAAAAGGGCAACAATATAGATGGCTGTGGGTTCACTTTTTGACAAACAACAGGTCATTGTTTCCCTTTCTACGTATGTGTTATAACTTATTATTAATGATTTTTAAGGCATTTACAACCTATTTAGTAACCATTAATAAACTAATTGTAAACCATTTATAAACCCTTTATAAAGGTAGTCATATTTTAAAGTGGTACCTATATTTTTTACTATTAACAGAGTAATAATCAAATTTACAGTGAAGCCAGTGATGATTGAGCAAATTCTTGATGCTTCCTGGTGAAGATATCATCATTAAGAGCCAAGTATGTAGTCAAGAATGTTAACTGGAAGAATGTGATAATTTATAGTTTGCTATTTTTCAAAGGATCATTTTGCAACTTTAAAATTCTCTGTAAAATGCAAACTAGTTAGCAAACTTTTAAGCCTTTGCAGAACAAGTGCACATATTTTTAGATTATAACGGACACTATGCTTGACTCAATTGACACAATTCTGTGTAACTTTAGACGTTCAAGTGAGTGTGTAAGTGAGGAATATGGAACTAGTGGTTTAATCACTATATCAGCGTATCATTGAAGTATATTTAAGCTACTGTAACTAGTAAGTGAAATGGCTGCCAAGCCAAGCTGTAGGTAAGTGTCAAACTATTTATTTATATTTTATCATTTGCACTGTTAATAAAGCAAACTCGGAAGTTTAGGTTCCCTTTTTTTTTTTTTTGTGAGGGGGAGGGAGGTGTAATGTAAAGCTTAAAACAAATGCATCCGAGAGGCTGGTATGAAGTACTCTCCCCCAAAAAAGGAACAAAGCAAACTTCAACCCAGAACCGTAAAGTTCTGCTGGTTACCAATTGGGTCACTTCTTATTGTTTTCCCAGAACCAGACCTTTCATCTCCACAGCCCTTCTTAGTTAAAGGAGAACTCCGGTGTAAAATTGACTTTGGGTGTAGTAAAACATGATAAAAAGTACTTACCTTCGCTCTCCTATAGCTTTCTGAGATACAGTAATTTTGTGCTTTTTGCCCAGCACTCTGTACAACAGCCATACAGACTCCAAGTATCCAGGCTCAAAGTAGCTCCACACCTCCTTGTTAGAATCCGGAGAGCCCTGATTGTTACATTGAGGCAATAGTAACTTAAAAAGTGCACAAAAAGCTTATTAAAAAATACTATTTACATCCCATATTGCTTCTTTGTAGCTCTGGGAACCGTCATCACTGTACTGATAATGACATTGACATATATACATAGATTCCGCATAGCCTGCCTCCCAGCGTCGGCGGCTACTACGCTATGTGAAGTCTATATGTGTATATGTCTATGTTATTATCAGTACAAAGATGACAGCGCCCAAAGATTTACCTGCACTATGGGATGTAAACAATGCTTTTAATAAGCTTCTTGCTCATTTTTAAAGTTATTAATTCCTCAATTTAAACGTCAGGGCTCTCTGGATTCTAGCAAGGAGGTGTGGAGCTACTTTGAGCCTGGATGTCGGTGTAAAGAGTGATTTATTGGGGCAAAACTTGCCACGATACAGCCGTTGTGCAGATTGTTGGGCAAAAAGCACAAAATAACTGGACCTCAGAAAGCTGTAGGAGAGTGGAGGTGTGCTATTCAACAAAGATAATATTTTTTTACATCTGAGTTCTCCTTTAACTATGTATGTTAAAGCTTCGGCATACTGTTTTTTTTAGGGACCACGTTTTTATGACTTTGTAAAAGGATTATAAAAGGTTATAAAATTGAGTATAACACAAACAAGTCACAAAGTCATGCTGAAGCACATGGCAGCTGGGAAAATTCTTCGTAAAAATAAAGTTTTAGCTTTTGTTTTTACACTTCAGTTAATGCACATGTTGTAATAGCAAGTCATGGCACATAACAGCACTGCTTATTTTTTAATCTTTTGTTTAATGAGTGACCATAGCCTGCCTTAACTTCCTGTAATTCTCTAATTGGTCTGAAATTTAAAACCGTGCAAAAAAAGTGTGTTCACACTGCAGAAGTTAACCAGACCATGGTTCTGCTAACCCTAACAGAGACCACCTCTTTTGAGCGGACCAAATTTTCACACTTCTCATACTTGGTATTTCTGTTTGCACCAAACTAGACCAAAAGTCAGAAAGTCTGAACCAAAAAATGGCAGGAATGAAAGTAACCTAAATGTGGAAACTGATTGCATGTGAGCTGATTGGAAAGATCTGAAAGTTACTAAACTGAAAATGAACAGAACTAATGACTTTGCTCCAATAACCCAAAGCGATTCATGAATGTACAGTACGTGTGTTGTCTTGGAACTTAAGACAACAGTATACAGTAGAATGTATATTCTATGTTGCACAATTGTATTGTTTTCATTTCATTTCATTTCATATATGAAGATCACCATCTAATTTGTTAAGGTTTAGGATTAGGGGATTAATGTGGAGGACAAAAACTTTTTTACTCTTTACTACGTGGTTTTATATGTGTCCCTTAATTGTTTCAATATAGAAAATATATTAAATAAAGAATTAAAGAAAAACATTGAATGATAAGGTGTGTCCAAACTAAGGTGTGTCCAGACTGGTACTCTATATGTTATTATTTAACATGCCTGCATATTTTTTTTCTTCTGTAGAACACAAACCAGTAAGGCCCACACTGTCAAACAAATACATTTATTTTATTAACTGAACAAACTGTTATTTGGTATAGTGGGGGATTCATATGATTGTACACTGTGTTTATATATGTATATATATATATATATATATATATATATATATATATATATATATATATATATATATATATATATATATATATATATATATATATGTTTATATATATGTTTCTTGTCTGTTGATCAGTAAAGAACTGGAATATTTACTTTTCTCTTGTTTCATGTTTTTTTTTTTGTTGTTGTTGACACCAGGAAACCAGCTGGAGATTATCATAAACATATTGTAGTAATTATATATTAAAAATTATGAACAATTAATGACTGTTTTTAGGAAATTGGGGAAAGGTGAATAACAGTGATAAATAAAAAGAAGCAATTCAGACAGAATATATACAATTAAACTGTTGTTATTATTTGGTTATTTGGTTTTTCATATATATATATATGTTAAGCTTTGTGAGTTTTTACTTTTAATAAAGTACGCCTTATAATCCGGTGCATCTTATAGCCCAAGAAATACAGTAGTAGGGAATCTAAATATGAGTTGAACTCTTAAACTATTAAAACAATGCAAGTAAAACTGTTGCTTCAGATGTATTGAATTGATTACTGTCTATAGTTGTGTGAAATTTAGGATATGTTACTGCTGAATATTAGGTACCCAACATTCTCCCTGCAGTTGCTTACTTAAGTATTTTTCATGTAAATGTTAAACAATTGATTTGTATTATATTCATTATGAGGACTTTCATAACTTTGATTAGGCTGATAAACTTCATTTATTACTATACAGTTATTATTGATTAACGACCGCATTACAGTTATTGTAACCTCTATGTGAGGTGTGATGCTGAATAAAAATCCACAGTAAATTTACAGCAGTTCATTACAGTGTACATAAACAATACATAAAATAACAAAATGTAATTGTAGTAATTAATACAAGTAAGACTGCTATTAGCAGATTAAACAATGTTAAATAGCTTATTAAGATCAATAATTACTTTCAAACTCACAGAGAGCCCGGAAACAGAAAGTGGCCTGTGTTTAGGGAGAGGCAGTCATGCCGCTGGTACAGCTGTGCCCGCTCTCATTCTCAGCTCTGTTTTCTTTGACTTTTAGCTCAGTAAATCAGTAACATGTACCAGTAAGAGATCCGGTATCGTGGCATTCCAGCCGTTTGGAATTAACCTTTAAAATATTTAGATTCAGGATGAGTCGGGGTTGTGTAATCAGTCATCTGCCACAGGAGCTGGAAAAAAGATACACAACAATCAAGCCAAAACTTTATAACCAATTTCTTTGTTTCTGCACCTGTTTCTTTTTTCTTTTGCTTTTTTTATAATTTTATTTCTAATTTTTCCCATTTTCTCCCCAATTTACACGGCCAATTATCCAACCCACTCATTAGGACTCCCCCTATCACTAGTGATGCCCCAACACACCAGGAGGGTGAAGACTAACACATGCTTCCTCTGATACATGTGAAGTCAGCCACCGCTTCTTTTCGAGCTGCTGCTGATGCAGCATTACCGAGCAGCATCACAGCGCACTCGGAGGAAAGCGCAGCAGCTTGGTTCCGATACATCAGCTTACAGCTGCCCTGTGCTGTGGACATCACCCTAGGAGTGATGTGGGGAGAGAGCACCATCTACCCACCCGGAGGGAGCAGGGCCAATTTTGCTCCCTCTAAACGGCGGCAGCTTGATGGCAAAGCTGCATGAGCTGGGGTTGGAACCTGCGACCTCCCGCTCATAGTGGCAGCGCTTTAGGCCGCTGGACCACTCGGCGCCCGTCTGCACCTGTTTCTAACAATTTTTTAGCTCTACTGATCATATAGGACACTTGTGTAATAGTTGTATAATAATTTCAGACTTTATCTGTTTCTCTGTATAATTTATTATTATCCTTCTTTCACCCTGTTCTTTAATATTAAAACCACCACACAGCAGCTGTTATTATTATTTGGGTGGTGGGTGATTTATTCTCAGCACAGCAGTGATTATCATTATGATAAGCATTGTGTGGGTTATATGGTGTTAGTGTGTGTTGTGCTGCTGGTACGAGTCTATCAGACACAGCAGTGCTGCTGTATTTAAGTGAAAGCATTGTAGACTTTCATTGTAACCAGTTTAACTGCTGTACATAAAATATGTTTCCCACGCTCAGAGGTGTCAAGTAACGAAATACAAAAACTTCATTACCTCACTTAAGTACACTGTAAACCCAGAAGTAGTTTGAACTTAAATAAATTAAGTCTGTTTTACAAAAATACAAAAAAAATATTTCTAAACAATACTCAACTATTTTGAGGAATTATTCTGTAAACAAAAAGTGTTAAACAAACCAGAATATATTTTATACTTTAGATTCTTCTAAGTTTCATACTTACCTTTGAGGACAGGACTATATATATAGTTTTCTCAGCGTCTTGAAGGAGTTTCTGAAGGTGCTGAACAATAGTTGCTGCTTTTCCTTCATCCCAAATCACCATCTTAGTTGATCAGGTTTAGATCAGGGGATTAATGTGGAGGACAAAAACTTTTTTACTGTTTACTACGTGATTTTATGTGTCCCTTAAATACAAAAACTTCATTACCTCACTTAAGTACACTGTAAACCCAGAAGTTGTTTGAACTCAAATAAATTAAGTCTGTTTTTCAAAAATACAAAAAAAGATATTTCTAAACAATATTCAACTATTTTGAGTTTGCTGAACATTTGTCGCCACATTTACATTCAAACAGAGATCTTTGAGTTGAACCAGATTAAAATAACTGAGTTTAGTCTGTTAGTTGCCATTGGCAACTTCTTTTCTATTGGCCTCTGTCACAATCTATTTGCATACTGGGTGTGTCCAACAGTTTCTGACAGACACTCACCATCAGTGTGTAGTCCATCCCCCCTGGGTTACATTAGGTACATTTTTAGATCATATTTTAATTATGATTAACTGCTTAAACTCTGTGTTGTAGGCTGTAAGAACAAGCAACATTTTATTTTATGAGCTGCAGTAACTCTGTGTTGGCTGTGCTCCCATTACAGTTAATTCTTTACTGTTTTTTATTTCTTCATCTACTTTCTTTGAGTATTAAAAAAAAGTTGAATGAAATAATAAAAGAAGACTAAATACAAATCTTCATCTGCATACTAATTTTTATTCACCTGTCCATCACAATCAAAGTAGAATTATTATGCAAAGCAATTGACATAAATATTGAAAAAATAATATACTATCATATATTTTGTGTTCTGGTTAAGTTGGCGGAAATTATATGAATTATGTCATTTTTATAAAACAAAACGATGTAGTATGCAGTACTTGAGTAAATAAAATATATGAGTTCAGGAAAATCTTATTTTATATATATATATATATATATATATATATATATATATATATATATATATATATATATATATATATTTGTATTTGTACTTAAAAATGATATTACATAAACTTGAATTTTATGAGGTAATCGGTTGCAGCAAGAGTTTTAAAATTTAGTCAACTAATTGTTTTTTACAGTGTAAAAACTTAATATACTTTCTATACTTTACTGCCCAGGAAGACAAAACATTTTTAAATATGTTTCTGTAAATTACAAATCCTATTTTTAACCAATATCAGATTTAATCCCCTCTGACTCACAAATAATGTTAATTTATTTACAAAAAAACCCAGCAATAAACTGCATTTTATGTCAGTGCAGCTTTTTTTTTTAGCTTACATGACGCAAGGACAAAAGTCATGGGACACGATACTATTTCCTGTTATTTGACTGTAATTTCGGTATTATGGCATGTATTTTAGTTCGTTAGGAAACTGGTTTCCAAACCTCCCAGCACGTTTCCACGGTTGCGAAATCCCACACTGTCTGAGGGAGGAAATGTGGTGTAACAGAGTGTGGCACGGTAACACCCAACGCTCGCAGTATGACTGAAGTCACTGCACTGTGACTCAGAAGTAAAGGTTCAACTGAATCAGTTCGGAATCAATTATGCTCAATTATTAAAGAAAATATAGTTTTGGCAATGAAATCAAATGGATTTATAGATTTATAGTATAGTTTCTTTGATTAGGTTTGATTGACTAAAAATAGTCCACCAGTCAGAAAGATTCAGCATCAATCTCCTGTGGGTGGCATCCTGTAGGAAATGTCTTGGGTGGGTGGGTGGAGTCATGTGGGCAGCGCCTTGTGACCGTTTAGAAGGGCAGGAAGATGACCCACAAACTGTGCAGCAACACATGACCTTCTGTTTCTTTTTCTTACAAATATAATTTGGAGCAGCTGTGGGTGGGAGTGTGTAATAAACAGAGTGTTTAAAAACTCCAGCAGCACAGCTGTATCTGATCTACTTACTGTACCATCAGCACAAGACACACTAACACCTCATACACCACCCAGAGGTGAAAAGTAATGAGTTACATTTACTCACATTACTGTAATTGAGTAGATTTCATGAATAATTTGTAATTTTTAAAGTAGTTTTTAAATGAGGTAATTTTACTTTTGCTCAAGTACATTTTGACACAAGTAGTTTACTTCGCTACATTGGAAAACTCCCTGTTACTGAGTAAAAAATGAAACGCTGGGGAAAAAAAACGAATAAAAAAAAAATTGTCCATGCAGTGTTTATTTCGGTTAGCGGGAGAGAAGCTGTGTGAATCAGCTGTGTAGCCTGGGCTCTGTGTGCGCGGCTCGGGGGAACCGGTGTTCTGTCGAGTTATGCTACCCATTGATATGTGCTTCTTTACGGCACTGCGCATGCGCCAACCATTTTTTGATGATTTCTTGTTTTTAATGATAATTCCTTTAGTTTTTTATTGGGAACATTAAACAATCTGCTTGAATGTTGAATAAACATGTAAATATCAGTTAAAGCATAGCAATGGCCCTTACCCATTCCCCCTCCGCTCTTCCCCAATCACACGCGTCTCGCTTTCTCCCCTGTCTTAAGTTTCCGCCCGTTTTTGTTTTTCGCCAGTTCTCGGGCTCCCTATCTCTTTATAAAGGCGTTTTTTGCAGCCGCGTCCCAATTCACTAGCCAGGGCAGCGGTCTGTCACAAATTTGATTGGCAGAGGAGAGCATTTAAAGATTTTACACCACACGTGATTGGAAGTTCACTGTGGCGCAGAGCGCACACACCGTAAAGACAAGAAAAGTTCCGGTGCTTTAAATGAACACTGTCAGAATTAAATCCTTCTCAGTAGTTGGGTCCGGTATGGGTCCGTATTGGACAACGTCTGGGTCCGGACCCGGACCGCAGTCTGCAAATATGTGATCCCTGGTCTAGACCATATACACGGTTCTGTTTTATAAAACCACTCCTTGCTGCCCTGCAGAGAACAACAAGTTCAATGTTCAGTTTTACAGTGTTAAATATGTCAGGTCAAGAAAGACTTTCTTTATTTTATATATTTTTTATAAAAACAAGTATTTATGTTTAGTAAAATCAAGAAAGACCATATTTTATTGTATTTTTTTTTTATATGTTAAATTTTTTTTTTTTTTTATTAAAAATATATATTTTTTTAGGAAATAGGTCAACTTAATAGAGATACATTGTTGCTGTTAAAAATGCATTTTCCAATAAAGGGAGTTTTGGCAAAACTGGTTATAATGTTTATGTTAAGGCGGCGGGAGGTGGTGTCTGCAGCTGCTTAAAGTAACTAATAAAGTAACTTGTAAAGTAACTTAGTTACTTTTAAAATCAAGTAATCCATAAAGTAACTAAGTTACTTTTTAAAGGAGTAATCAGTAATCGGATTGCATTTTCAAAGTAACTATACCATCACTGTGTCTGACTGCATCGTGCCATGTGCAATGTTTGGTGGAGGGGGGATTAAGGTGTGGCATTGTTTGTCAGGAGTTGGGCTCGGTCACCAGTGAAAGGAAATCTTAATGGTTCAGCGTAACAAAAGATTTTGAGATGGGCATGGCCCCTCCCTGTTTCAACCTGACTGCACAGCAGAGCACAAAGCAAGGTCCAAAAGAACATGAAGAAGCGAGTTTGATGTGAAAGAACTTGTGAATGGAGCCTGGAGAAGGATTAGCAGTTTGTTAAACAAACAAGCATGGCGCCAACAAGGTGTCGGAAGTGCCTAGAAGATGTAGAAGATGTTTAATTTTTTTAATTAATGCTGAAATATGGATTAAATCTCATAACTAACCCTCACAAACTCTCTCTCTCTCTCTCTCTCTCTCTCTTTTTCTCACTTTCTCTCTCACTATTTTTCTTTTCCTTTACTTATGGTAATAAATAATACATTTCGTCAATTTTCTTTCCTAGTATATTTTATAGTTTGAAGACATTGAGAACATGAGTTTGTGTTGTAAGAGGATGGACTCAGTCGTGCTGGATGGACTCTGTGAAGCTCCCCTGTGTTCTAGATGTTTTTTTTTAAAGTTCATCAGTTTCAGATCTGCTGCTTTTTTAATCCGCTGAATATTTTTTTTAAGCAGTTTTTGCTGTATTGTTTTGTTGCTATGCTAGTATAATTACCGCAGGCTCTGTGTTCCTCTGTGGGAGGACTAGGAGTGTTGGGACTCACCCAGTCTTCTCTTTAGCTCTTTAGATCTTATTCTGTTGAGCTGCATTCCTCAGACTTTTGACATGTTTATTTGACAGGTATTTCTCTGCACAAAGACCTGTTTCTCTGAGCTTTGAAGGGTTTGACAGAGCTTGTTGAGCCAGTTCCGTCGCTCGCACTGCTCCACAGCCCTACTGCGCAAATGAAGATTAATGAGGTCATGCTAATAGAGACTGGACGCAATCAACGCATTCAATGTATGTACTGTATGAGCATTTATATATATATAATGGTGCTTGAAAGTTCAGGTGCGCACAGGTGCACACAGTAAAATCCACAGTGTTAAAATCACAGTGTTTTAAACATGTTTTAACTCTCTGGGAGTTCAAAGTGATAAACAATCTAACAGGCTCCGCCTCTTGATTCTGCTGTGTGTGTGTGTGTGTGTGTGTGTGTGTGTGTGTGTGTGTGTGGTTTAGCTTAGTTGTGGTGGTTCCCACTGATGGAGCGTCATTTATGTCATTCACACTCTTGGTGTTGTGTTGAATGATGGATAAGGGTCTTCACACAAGAGTTATTATTATTGTTATTATGGGAGAACCACTGCTTTTTTTTGGCTGTTTTTGATGATATCTTTTGTTCTAAACAAAGCTTAGATACTATAAAAAGGTAATTTATTCTGTGGTATAGCTCACTTTTTTAATGTTTTATAGATACTATGGTATATAGTTTTTTGGATGAACGTCAGAAAATACATAAAAATACATTCAAACCAGCTTAAAAAAATTTAATCAACAATTGTTGTTGTACCCTGTTTTACAACCCTGCAGTGTTAAATTAACCCTACAGTGTTAAATATTAATACTGATGAGGGTTACATAGGGTTAATATATAAATCCATCCGGTGTTGAATTAACTCTAAAATGTTAAATCTTGTGATAAGAGTTATTTTAACACTATAGTGAGTGGGACCATATGTTATCTAGGACAGTGTTAACTTAAACTCTACCAGAGTTAATTTGACACTGTCAATTTTGTTGTGCAGCTTCCCACAACTGTGCAGAGAACAGTATTTACGGCACGTAAAAATAGTGGAATAGAATAGAATGTACAGATAACTTTACAGTATAAACAACATACACAATACACACAATAACAATACACACAATAACTTACACTACAGACATACTGACAAATAATATTGCACTGAAAATAAGTTAACCCTTTGAACCCTGGGCTATTTTGGGGTGTTTTTTCTTCATTTTTGTCAGTTCCTCTTTTTTGAGGTCTCATAACACAGTAATTATATCAGACAGACACATGCCCTGATCTCTTTTACTTCAGAAGACATACAGCTGCTCAAAAATATAATCATTTAAAATGTTAAAGGAAGCAGAATTGTTATTTTTTTCCTGAAACTTATCATGTTTTGGTCAACATTTTACCAAGCGCCTGTTTTTTTGTTTGTTTTTTTTTTACTTATTTTTGAATGTATAGACTTTAAATGCAGCATCGACAACAAAACTACTTGACTTGACTTTTTTATATTTGCACATAAATATGACCTCAAACATCATCAGATTTTAACAGTCCTAAAAGTACAGGGGTTGGACAATGAAACTGAAACACCTGTCATTTTAGTGTGGGAGCTTTCATGGCTAAATTGGAGCAGCCTGGTGGCCAATCTTCATTAATTGCACATTGCACCAGTAAGAGCAGAGTATGAAGGTTCAATTAGCAGGGTTCAAAAGAGTTTAAAAGAGGACAAATTGTTGGTGCACGTCTTGCTGGCGCATCTGTGACCAAGACAGCAAGTCTTTGTGATGTATCAAGAGCCACGGTATCCAGGGTAATGTCAGCATACCACCAGGAAGGACCAACCACATCCAACAGGATTAACTGTGGACGCTGTAAGAGGAAGCTGTCTGAAAGGGATGTTCGGGTGCTAACCCGGATTGTATCCAAAACACATAAAACCACGAATGATCAAATCACGGCAGAATTCAATGTGCATCTTAGCTCTCCTGTTTCCACCAGAACTGTCCATCGGGACAATAAATTATTGTGGTCTGAAAAACCAGGTGTTTCAGTTTCATTGTCCAACCCCTGTAGATGAAGAGAATCCAGTTAAACAAATGAGACAAAAAAAGTTGATTCAACTTTACATATTTCTGAATGAGAAAAGTATGTGATCATATCATATCTGCCCTTTAAAGCTGTCTCTGAGAGACTACAATCGCGAGGGCACTGGAACTATGATAAGCATCTTTAATCCTTTTCATATTAAACAGTCTGGGTAGATATCTGTTTCTCCTCCTCGTTGTGTTTGGTACTATATTGTCAACAACCAGCTCTTCCACATCTCTCGCCAGATGCAGATACAGTTACAATACATGATCATTTAACAACGATATCAAATCTGGACGCTCTTTAGCTCATTTCTAACACATCACTGAATCTGAAACAGAAAAAAAAAACGGGAAGTGCACTGTGTGCGGCTTTCACGTTCCACTTTCACCAGTTCAGTTCACTATTACAAAATGAGACTTCTGGTTCACAGTGGCCAAGTGAGCTTCCCGTAATTTTAACCTCACCAACTGATTTGACGACAGTTTAGCCTTCACTGCAATTTTTTTGCACGCATTTAGCCTATAGCAATTTATTCCAATCCATTTAATCTATGGTAGTTTAGACCATTTTAGCGATCTATAGACGAGCCGTCAACTGTGCACCACTCAGCTTAATTTAGGGCGTGTCATTGTGTCTTTGCTATCATAACGATGGGGAAAGTAATACACAAAAGGCATGTACTAATTCTCTTACAGTTTTTCTCAATTGGTTTGGCTCATTTCTTGAAACTAAGATGACATTCTCAAAATAACATGGACGAATCCCTAAACTAACCTGCGGTTCCTCACAACAGAATGGCATTTCTCATTGCTTTCATCACATTTCAAATGCTTTGTACATGTCTTACAGTTTTTCTCAATTGGTTTGGCTCATTTCTTGAAACTGAGATGACATTCCTATAACTAAAAGGTAAATTGGCCAAACAGACTTACAGTTCTTCACAACACTTCAGATAACCAGCAAAATGTCATATGTCTCCCAAAACGTTCATTCTTGCTTCAAAATGAAGTCTTTCTCCCATATAAATAGTCAGTACCATAAAAATGGCATAGATCCTTCTCAATTGCTTTGGCACATTTTCATTAATTTTGTCCATCTGTCAAAATAAACTGGACGGTGCAGCACAACTACATGGATCCTCATCACTGCTCATATCGCTCCAAAAACAGTTTACCCACGTGTCAAAACTGATTTCCTTTCTCAAACAAATCATCAGTGCCCCCAAAATGCATTGTCCCTTTGGCATTGTGTGAGTACTGCAAGTCAAAATGCTTAGATGTTTTGTCTTTATGGCAGAGGTCTAGCTAAAGGAATACAATGTTCACACCACACACACTGCACTCATTCTGCTGAGGAAATTGTAACTATTTTTATTTACAAGTACATTTTTACACATTACTGTAGGTAGAAAGAAAAGAAAATACTAAGGAAAATGTATCAAATATACTATGTATACAAATTACAAAAACCTGCAAAAACAAAACAAAATACATTACAGTAGGTAAAAAAATAGTCAAGCATCACAAATGCAATACAGTAACATTCTGACTACTCTGTGTCACTCCCCTCTCTCCATCACCTTCCTGGCCATCCATCCGCTGCAGTCTGTTTGGCCATAAATTCTCATCAACATTGCATCTGATATGTTCTTTAGCAATGCACTGTGGGAAGAATGCCTGAGCCATCCTCTACACTGATCGCCACAGGACTATATAATCATTATATCATCACAGGACTATATCATCGTTATATAATCACAGGACTAGCATCAAAGAACTAGCACCAGGCCAAGATGTATACAGTGGATAGAAAAAGTCTACACACCCCTGTTCAAATGGTAGGTTTTTGTGATGTAAAAAAAAATTACAATAAGACAAATAATTTCTACCTATAATGTGACCTATAACCTGTACAATGCAATTGAAAAACAAACAGAAATCTTTCAGGGAGGTGAAGTAAAAATAAACAACTGAGATATTGAGGTTGCATAAGTGTGCACACCCTTTTATAACTAGGGGTGTTGCTGTGTTCAAATTTAACCAATAACCTTCAAACTCACTTTAAATTGGAGTCAGCACACACCTGTCAACAATTAAAGTGCCTCTGATCAACTCCAAATAAAGTTTAACTGTTCTAGTAGGCTTGTCCTGATATTTTTGTAGCCACATCTTTCAGCACAAGCCATGGTCCACAAAGTGATGCCAGAGCATCAGAGGTATCTCATTATTCATAGATATCAGTCAAGTGAAGGCTACAAAAGTCATTAAATATACCATGGAACACTTTGAAGACTGTCATCATCAAGTGGAGAAAACATGGCACAACAAGACATTACCAAGAACAAGACATTTGACAAAAATTGATGATAAGACAAGAGGAAAATTGGTCAAGGAGGCTGCCAAGAGGCCGACAGCAGCACTGAAGGAGCTGCAAGAATTTCTGGCAAGTACTGGCTGTGTAGTACATGTGACAACAATCTGCCGACTTCTTCATATGTCTGTGCAAAACAAACATCCAGAAAACATCTAAGCTCTACTTAATTTTCCAAAAATTAATCTGATATCTACCAAACGCATGTGGGAAAATGTGTTATGGTTTAATGAAACCAAGGTTAAACGTTTTGGACATAATTCCAAAAGGTATATTAGGCGCAAAAGCAACACTGCTCGTCACCAAAAGAACAGCATACCTACAGTGAAGCATGGTGGTGGCAGCATCATACTTTGGGGCTGTTTTTCTTCAGCTGGAACTGGGGCTTTATTCAGGGTGGACGGAATTTTGAACAGTTCCAAATACCAGTCAGTATTGGCAAAAACCTTCGGCCTCTGGTAGAAAACTGAAGATGAAAAAGAACTTCATCTTTCAGCACAACAATGACACAAAGGACACATCTAAATCAACAAAAGAATGGCCCAGCCTGAATCCAGACCTGAATCCCATTGAACATCTGTGGGGTAATCTGAAGAGGGCTGGGCACAGGAGATGCCCTCACATTTTGTCAGATTTTGAGCGGTTATGCAAAGAAGAGTGGGCCAATTTTGCCACATCAAGATGTGTCACGCTGATAGGTTCCTACCCAAAAAGACTGAGTGCTGTAATAAATGCAAAAGATGTTGTAACAAAGTATTAGTTATATGTATTTAACCAGGTGATTTTAAGTTTTTTGTTTTATATTTTTTCGCTGTAAAGATTTATGTTTGTTTTTCAATTGCATTGTACAGGTTATAGGTCACAGTAAATGTGAAAAAAGTTATGAAATTATTTGTCTTGCTTTTTGTCACCATTGGTCACCAGTAATGTGGGACACTCATTTTCGTCAAAACCTGCTTTCACCTGTTACCTACTCACCTGATTGTAATGAATTTATGAAATGTTCCAAAATATGTGTTCTGTATTGTATTACAATTTCTTAATTCATTTTGAGAATTGAGCAGACTATTCTGCAGATGATGACTTATATGATGAAATTGTGCTGACATGTTTTGAAGAGAACAACCATTACACTGAGAACTAACCAATTAAGATAGATCAACAAGATGCATTCTTTTGGAAAATGTACTAAATGTAGGATGATTGTGTTAAGTGTAGGCTACTTGTACAAAACCATTTGCAAAGATGTACTAAGTGCTTGAGACATGTACAAAGCATTTGAAATGTGATGAAAGCAATGAGAAATGCCATTCTGTTATGAGAAACTGCAAGTTAGTTTGGGAATTTGTCCATGTTATTTTGAGAATGTCATCTCAGTTTCAAGAAATGAGCCAAACCAATGGAGAAAAACTGTAAGCACTTAGTACATAATTGTTAAGAAATTGTAATACAATACAGAACACATATTTTGGAACATTTCATAAATTCATGACAGTCAGGTGAGTAGGTAACAGGTGAAAGCAGGTTTTGACGAGAAGGAGTGTCCCACATTATAGGTGACCAATCCATCAGTTTGTTAAGTTACCTGACAGGTGTTGTCTATGATTTTGAATGCTGGCATTGCTGTATATATACAGCTTGGCCTGGTGCTAGTAATTTGATGCTAGTCCTGTGATGATTTAACGATGATATATAGTCCTGTGGCGATCAGTGTAGAGGATGGCATAGTATAGTATATGTGTAAAGATGCACTTATAAATAAAAATAGTTACAATTTCCTCAGCAGAATGAGTGCAGTGTGTGTGTGGTGTGTACATTGTATTCATTTAGCTAGAACTCTGCCATAAAGACAAAACATCTAAGCATTTGGCCAATTTACCTTATAGTTATAGGAGTGTCATCTCAGTTTCAAGAAATGAGCCAAACCAATTGAGAAAAACTGTAATTAATTACAGATGTGTTTTGGGCGTAACATGAAATAAACCATTTAGCGTGTCACTTTTCATTGCCTTTAAAAGCCAGGTGCGCTCTGACTTTGGTGGATTGGTATTTTGATGGTGCAGAGCTTCTGTGCTATTCAACAGAGGAAACTGACCTGCTTGTTCACGCTGTTAGATAGATAGATAGATAGATAGATAGATAGATAGATAGATAGATAGATAGATAGATAGATAGATAGATAGATAGATAGATAGATAGATAGATAGATAGATAGATAGATAGATAGATACTTTATTTATCCCAAAGAAAATTTAGGCATCCAGCAATAACACAACAACACAACAAGAAACATATTCAAACATAAAAAAAAACACAGACGAATAGAAAAATATATGTAAGGGCATAAAAACTTTCTATACAAGGTAAAGATCTATCTGTAAATGAAGCAGTGCAGTAGATGTTGCTAATGGTCGTTAAATAATTAACAGAGCAAAGGGCAAGGTGCAATGACATTTATTATGAAAGTGACTGATGTGCCATATAAATATAAATATGAATATAAATATGCATACGTAACAAATATAGTCCTGGAAAGTAAATATGTGAATACCCAATCATGAGTAGAGTGTACTTGAATGTAAGTGAGGTTGTGGAAGTGTTAGTGTAAATAATTAAGTAAATAATGTCCATGTGGTGTGACTGGGTTAAACTCAGCTGAGTTGTCAAGATAGCAATGAACTGTTTGACTGATTGTTGATGTCTGTCTAGGTTGTGTTCAGTCAGTGAAGCACCTGTGTTTTCTGTTGCCAAGATAGCAATACACAAGAAATTTACATGAATATATCTCACACCTTTCAGACCACCATGCCCATCATCATAATTATATTTGTAAGCATCATGATGCAGATGGATTTGTAAAATAGCGATGAGCATCACGATACACCCTGCACAGGGTGTATGATAGGGCCCTATCTGTTACAAAATGTATCATATACCTTTTTAAGGAATTTCTCAGGAGAATATTGAACAATGAGGCCCATTGTCCTCACAGCCTACAGGAAACAGACATCTGAGGTAATCTTTTTATTTGTACTGTGAAGCAACAACATGAAACAGGATGCTGTGAGTGGAGCACAGGTGTGTTTAGTGTTTTACCGAATTTATCTAGGAAAAAGCAAACATTAGTGAAAGAACTGGTTGCTCCCAGGAGCTGTTGTGATAGGATGCAGCCAACTGGTAGTGGTTTTATAACAAAGTGGAAGTGGTTGTGAATGATCGTAGTGAGCAGAGGTCACCAACTTTCTGGTGTTTTAGTCTGGTGAGCTATTGGATATGTCTAGGTGTAGCCCTGGTTTAGATTTCTGTTCTGGTTAGAAGATCTGTGTGTATGGGAGGGGTCAGGCAATTATGAGGTCAGCTGATGGGTTAAGTCAGGTATATTTATGGCCACCCAGAGTCCTCAGAGCTAGACAAGGTGAGCCTAAGCTGGGTGTGTGACTGCTTGGAGCGTGGGGCCTAGTTCCCTGAGAGTTTGTGATTTTAAGGTATGTGCCTTCTGATAAATATTTTGTTTTAATGTCTAACTTGTAGCTAGCACTAAGTGGTTTTCTTGCTGGGTTCTAGGCGGCAGAGTTGTTTGAAGTACCCATTTAAGCAGTGTGTTTATGGTGAACCACATGTTAAGGTATTGTGTTGCTTATTTGGTTTTAACTGGAGTGTACAAGGTGTGCCTGCTAGTTATGGAAATTTTCTCTTTTATTAGAAGGCCACTATTTGTGTAGCTGGGAGTCAACACAAATAGACCCAGTCTTTCCTTGGTGTTGGTGACTTGGTAAAGAGCAGGTATGTTTATTTTAAAACATCAGTTTTTATATACTGCTAAGTTAGGCCTCTGTAGCCCTCTAGTCCAGCCTGCTAGCCTCTGTTGGCTCTCTAGCCTAGCCTGCTAGCTTTTGTAGCTCTCTAGCCCAGCCTGCTAGCCCTTGTAGCTCTCTAGCCTAGCCTGCTAGCCCCTGTAGCCTCTAGCCTGCTAGCCCCTGTAGCCTTCTAGCCCAGCCTGCTAGCCCCTGTAGCCTTCTAGCCCAGCCTGCTAGCCCCTGTAGCCTTCTAGCCCAGCCTGCTAGCCCCTGTAGCTCTCTAGCCCAGCCTGCTAGCCCTTGTAGCTCTCTAGCCTAGCCTGCTAGCTTTGTGTAGTTTTCTTTTAGCTTGGTCTGCTAGCCCATTTAGCCTCTTAGCAGGCATGGCCAATATTGGGATTGGTTAGACTGATCTTTGGTCAAATCATGGTTAACCAGTTATGGGACATTAGATTGCGGTTAAAAGGGTGTAATCTAAAGCACTGTTTTGGGGTAAGGCATTATAAAACAATGTAAACTGTGTACTAACTGGTGTGTTTGTTTGTAATTTAGGCCTACCACTGTGCTTTCTTCTGACTCTTGTCCCCTTACCCTGTAAACTGAGTGGTATGTTCCTATGTTAATTTCAAGGCTAATGTTTATTGTATTTATATTGAGAGTAAACTGTTTTTTGTGTGTTTTAGATTGTTTCAGCGACTGGGTTGCTGGCTGCTTTTCTCTACTTATATTTTATTTTTTTTATTTTATTTATTTTTTTTTGTCAACTTCCCCTAATGCTGCGGCTTGAGCCATTTTTAACTTGAGTGTGTTGACTTACAGTTTACGGTACATTTGGGCCCTGTTTCTATTAAAACTAATGTTTGATTAGGGCAGCCTGTTTGCTAGAAGCCTTTTCTATTTTATTTTATTTTAATTCTTTTATCTTTTGTATTCAGGCTTGGGGTTTTTTGTAACGTTTGGTAGTACCAATTAGAGTGGGATATATTTTGTTTGCTCACTAATGATATTGTGCAGTGTAATATCGTGTGGGGGTTGCTGTGTTTTTTTTAGAATATAATCACGTGTGTAATTGTATCCCTAGTTGGTTCCCCAACATTCTTAACTTTCAAGCTTTTGAAACAAACACCTTACCAAACAACTGACAGTGTTCCCGGTTTTGTTGTAATCCTCAGAATAAAGATTTATGTATTTTTGCTAAAAATTGTGTATCAATTCTGTTTCTTTCGGAGCTCCCCTTTGCTCTAGGGTTAAACCAAGGGGTGGCGTAGTCTGGCATAAGTAGTAAGGGGGCGCCACATTCTGGCGTAGTCGGCAGGATCCGAACAAATTCTGAGGTTGTAACACTGTCAGTTTGGTGTCGAGTAGTGTGATTGAGCAGCATTGGGGTAGGTTTTCTTTTTTTTTAAAAGAGAAAAGCAGCTGGTACTCCTAGCAAGAAGATCTTGAAGATCCCCACCATGGACAACGAGTTACAGCGGTTGCGGGAGCAGGTGGAGCAGCTTCAAACAGAGAACGAGAGACTTTCTGTGTCACAAAATGGGGGTACTGGGGACAACAGTAGAGGAGTTCATGTCCAACCTGCACGACGAGAGCAGGCCTTTTATTTGCCCAGGGAAAGAAAGTGCCCAAAGTTCTCTGGCTCCACAGCTACAGGGGCCTTGTCTGTAGAAGAGTGGGTAGAAGAGGTTCAAAGCTGTACGCGATCTAGATGCATTTCTGATTTAGATAAAGCATTGTTTTTATATGATCACTTAGAGGGTGGGGCTCGTAATGAGATCAAGTACAGATCTGCTATGGTTAGAGAAGACCCAAGGGAAATTATTTCGGTTTTAAAAGAAGTCTATGGGTGTGCAAAATCTTATGTGTACTGGCAGCAGCGGTTCTTTGACCGAAAGCAGAGGGACGGTGAATCTCTGTTTGATTTTTCCCATGCCCTAATGGAGCTAATGGATAGGGTTAAACAATGTAAGAGGGATGCCATTGTTAATCCGGATGGGGTTTTAAGGGATCAATTTTGTGAGAATGTGAGAGACTCTGCTTTACGTCGAGAACTTAAGCGGCTGGTACGCACAGATGAGGGGGTCACTCTTTTAGATGTACGGCGAGAAGCCATTAGATGGATTGAGGAGGGCCAGCCAGGGCGTGACCGGGGGCAGCGTTTAATTGGGTACAACAGTGAGATTGCCTCTCAATGCGAGGCTACAGTGGTACAGCCAGCTGGGCTTGCTGAGTTAAGAGACTTGGTCTTGAAACAGCAAGCCCAGTTGGATATGTTGGTCAGACGTCTAGGTCCTGTTAATTCAAATTTCCCTACTTCATCTGTACCACGAGCTAGTCGTTTTAAACGTACTCCTGACGGGCAACCCATCTGTATTAAGTGTAACAACCCAGGTCATATAGCCCGTTACTGCCAAGCCGCCCCTCCTACCAGGGACAATGGTCCAGTTCATCAAGTCCGAAGTCACAGTTCTAGCCCGTCGGAAAACTAGAACTCCCCAGTGTGCAGAGCCACACACTGGGACAGAATAGTTCTGGCTCAAGGTCTCAGGATCTTCCATTTTATAATCAGCTGATTGGAAATTGTCCTATTCTGCATGTGTCCCTAGGAGGCATTTCAGTTCCTTGCTTAATTGACACTGGGTCAATGGTTACCACCATTACTGAGAGTTTCTTTGCTAAATATTTTTCACACTTACAAACAGGAGACTGTAGGTGGTTGGGTTTAAAAGCAGCAAATGGCCTTGATATACCCTACATAGGTTACCTTGAGTTGGATGTGGTTGTTTTGGGGCAGTGCATTCCCAAAAGGGGAATTTTGGTGGTTAAAGACCCAGAGAACCCAGCACTACAGAGTAGTAAGGTAAGAACACCAGGGCTTTTAGGAATGAATGTGCTCAGGGATTGCTACCAGGTGCTATTTGAACAGCATGGATCTCAGCTCTTTAACTCTCCTCCAGTGCAGTCGGCGGCCCCAGGGGTTCGGCGTGCCTTGCACCACTGTGAGAAGATGGAAGCCATTTTGAATGCTGCTACACCGTTTAAGGCCAAGGTACAAGGTAGATCTGCTGTTCGTGTTGAGGCTGGCACCATTTCCATGGTTCCTGTTACTTGTCCCCTGCTCGAAGCCATGGAGTTCTTGCTGGAGCCTTTAGGCTTCGAAGATGGGCACCTTCCAGAAGGTCTCTTGGTGTCTCCTACTCTTGTGTCTGCAAAGCAGGGTCAGTTTTATGCCCCAGTGGTAAACGTCAGTAATGTTGATGTGTGGCTTCCACCGCGACGTGTCCTTGGCACAGTGCAGGCTGTTACAGTGGTTTCTTCAAGATTGGCACCTGTTTCTGTGGAATCCTGTTGGGAGGACTGTGTGGCTATCATATCCACACAAGACATTCAGTGTACTAGCCCTACTGAATATGTAACTTCTGACTTTGAGGGGTTGACCGACCTACAGGCTCAGCGAGCAAGGGCCCTATTCCAAAAGTATAGTAACATTTTTGCTAAGAGTGAGGGAGATTTGGGTTGCACATCATTGATTTCTCATGAAATCCCATTGCTGGATGAGGTCCCTGTGCGGCAACCCTATCGCCGCATTCCCCCATCCCAATATAGTACCGTGAAGGCTCACATTCAACAGCTCCTGGATAGTCGTGTGATTCGAGAAAGCAGCAGTCCCTTCTCTTCTCCGATTGTATTGGTGACTAAGAAGGATGGAAGCCTTCGGCTTTGTGTGGATTATCGGCAGCTTAACGCAAAGACCCGACGTGATTCCTACCCTCTCCCACGAATAGAAGAGTCCCTTGATGCCCTGTGTGGGGCAAAATGGTTCTCTACTCTTGACCTGGCTAGTGGATACAATCAGGTGCCGGTAGAAGAGAAAGACAAGTCTAAGACAGCATTCTGCACTCCATTCGGACTGTTCGAATTTAATCGTATGCCTTTTGGACTTTGCAATGCCCCAGGTACATTCCAGCGCCTCATGGAGCGCATTTTTGGTGACTGCCGCTATCAATCTGTACTCTTATACCTGGATGACGTCATTGTGTTCTCACAAACAGTCGAGGAACATCTGGAAAGGCTGGAAGAGGTGTTTTCAAGACTCCAGAAACAAAATCTAAAGGTCAAATTGTCCAAATGTCAGTTCTTTCAACATCAAGTAAGTTATCTGGGCCACGTGGTTTCAGCTGAGGGGGTGACAACGGATCCAGCTAAGATTGAAGTTGTCAAGGAGTGGAAGAGCCCTAGTCATCTGGCAGAACTTCGTTCCTTCCTTGGTTTTGCAAGCTACTATCGGCGCTTTGTAGAAGGCTTCTCAAAGTTGGCAGCACCTCTGCACCGTTTGGTAGGGGGGCTAAGTGGGCCCAGGCGGAAAGGAAAGACTCCCAAGACTTCATTGGCAGCATTCTGGGATGCAGAATGTGAGCAAGCATTCCAATCTTTGAAAGATAGACTTACCTCCACTCCAGTCTTGGCATATGCTGATTTTAACAAACCTTTTATTGTAGAAGTGGATGCCAGCCATGGAGGACTTGGAGCTGTCCTCTCTCAGGAACAAGAAGGGAAGGTGCGCCCTATTGCTTTTGCTAGTCGAGGCTTAAGGCCTACGGAAAGGAACATGGAAAACTACAGTTCCATGAAGCTTGAGCTCTTGGCAGTAAAATGGGCGGTGACAGAAAAATTTAGGGAGTACCTTCTGGGCCACCAATTCACTATCTACACGGACAACAACCCCTTAAGTCACTTGCAGACTGCCAAGCTTGGAGCTGTGGAGCAAAGGTGGGCTTCACAACTGGCATCTTTTAATTTCACCATCAAATATCGTCCAGGAAAGCATAATCAAAATGCTGATGCCCTTTCTAGGCAATATTTGGAGCGTTTTGCTGTGGGGACAAAGGTACCACCCCTTGTGATGGAGGCTGTGCATGAAGAACGAAGTGCTCTCGAGAACCAATGCAGGCAAGTGGTGGCTTTTCCAGGGCGTTCTCCCAGTGATCTGGGGGTGCTACAAAGAGCAGACCCAGTAATTGGGCCAGTCTGGAAGTTCCGTAGCGAGGGGCGTCGTCCCAGGACAGAGGAGAGAGACACCCTATGCAACCTCAGTAAAGTGCTGATCCGACAGTGGGACCGGCTGGTCGAGCGTGAGGGTGTGCTGTATCGCCGTGCCTATCCTTCAGGGAGGGGATCAGAGTATTTCCAGCTCCTTCTGCCACAGTGTTTGCAAAAAGAGGTCCTTCATAGTGTTCATGATGACCATGGCCACCAGGGCACGGAAAGAACATTACAGCTGTTACGGGACCGGTGTTTTTGGCCTAACATGACCCAAGATGTAGAACGGTGGTGCCAACAGTGCCAGAGGTGCACACTGGGAAAGGCTGTTCAGCCCAAAGTGCGGGCATTCCAGGGGACTCTACAGGCCGCTCATCCAAATGAGATCCTGGCCATTGACTTTACCATCTTAGAGCCTGCCAGTGATGGTAAGGAAAACGTGCTAATTCTAACAGACATTTTTACTAAGTATACTCAAGCTATTGCCACTAAAGATCAGAGAGCAAGTACAGTAGCATGGGCATTGGTACAACATTGGTTCCATCGTTTTGGCCCACCGGTCCGCATTCACTCTGATCAAGGACGGAACTTTGAAAGTCTTCTGATCAAACAACTCTGCAAAGTATACAGCATTCAGAAAAGTAGGACTACCTCATATCGGCCTCAAGGGAATGGACAGTGTGAACGGTTTAACCGTACTCTGCATGACCTGCTGCGAACACTGCCTGTAGAGGAAAAGAGACATTGGCCACGTCACCTCCCTCAGCTAACCTTTGCATACAATGCCACTCCTCATCAAACAACTGGACAGACTCCCCACTTTCTGATGTTTGGCTATCATCCGAGATTGCCAGTGGACTTCTTGTTGGGAACTGGAGAAGTCACAGCGAGTACAGAACCTCTCGAAGAATGGGTGCAGAAGCATCAACAAAGTCTTCAGTTGGTCTATGGTCATGTGAGGCAGAGATCAGAAGAACAGGCGCAGAGGAGGAATCGGAGTCACAATGAGCAACTGACAGATGCTGGGTTCGAGGAAGGACAGTTGGTCTATGTAAGAAATCATGTCCCCGGGAGAAATAAGATTCAGGACCATTGGAAACCTGATATCCATCGTGTTGTGCAGAGGCCAACGGGCACAGGAGTAGTGTATTCTGTGACACCAGCTGATGGAGAAGGACCAGTTCGCCAGGTACACCGGGTCGAGTTAAGGGCGGTCCCAGAACCACAACAGCTAGAACTGGAAGAACAGACCCCGATGGCACTGGTACCTGATTCACCCGGATCACAAATCTCTTCAGAAGATTTGGGAGATTCTGTAGTTCTCTGTTTGGGAGAAGAGCCCAAGGAGGTGCATGAGCCCTCAGAACCCCACAATCCTGATGAAGCAGAGGCTCTTCCCTTACAAGTTCCCTTACGACGTTCAGCAAGGGCCACAGCAGGCCAGCATTCCAACCTTTACAGACTCCCAAAAACAGTTGTGGCTTGTACTGACGAAGAGACTGGGCAGCAGTTGTAACTTTGCAGTGGTGCAGGTTGCCATCGTCGGGCCGCCGATTCATTTGGGGGGGGTGGATTGTAGCCCTGGTTTAGATTTCTGTTCTGGTTAGAAGATCTGTGTGTATGGGAGGGGTCAGGCAATTATGAGGTCAGCTGATGGGTTAAGTCAGGTATATTTATGGCCACCCAGAGTCCTCAGAGCTAGACAAGGTGAGCCTAAGCTGGGTGTGTGACTGCTTGGAGCGTGGGGCCTAGTTCCCTGAGAGTTTGTGATTTTAAGGTATGTGCCTTCTGATAAATATTTTGTTTTAATGTCTAACTTGTAGCTAGCACTAAGTGGTTTTCTTGCTGGGTTCTAGGCGGCAGAGTTGTTTGAAGTACCCATTTAAGCAGTGTGTTTATGGTGAACCACATGTTAAGGTATTGTGTTGCTTATTTGGTTTTAACTGGAGTGTACAAGGTGTGCCTGCTAGTTATGGAAATTTTCTCTTTTATTAGAAGGCCACTATTTGTGTAGCTGGGAGTCAACACAAATAGACCCAGTCTTTCCTTGGTGTTGGTGACTTGGTAAAGAGCAGGTATGTTTATTTTAAAACATCAGTTTTTATATACTGCTAAGTTAGGCCTCTGTAGCCCTCTAGTCCAGCCTGCTAGCCTCTGTTGGCTCTCTAGCCTAGCCTGCTAGCTTTTGTAGCTCTCTAGCCCAGCCTGCTAGCCCTTGTAGCTCTCTAGCCTAGCCTGCTAGCCCCTGTAGCCTCTAGCCTGCTAGCCCCTGTAGCCTTCTAGCCCAGCCTGCTAGCCCCTGTAGCCTTCTAGCCCAGCCTGCTAGCCCCTGTAGCCTTCTAGCCCAGCCTGCTAGCCCCTGTAGCTCTCTAGCCCAGCCTGCTAGCCCTTGTAGCTCTCTAGCCTAGCCTGCTAGCTTTGTGTAGTTTTCTTTTAGCTTGGTCTGCTAGCCCATTTAGCCTCTTAGCAGGCATGGCCAATATTGGGATTGGTTAGACTGATCTTTGGTCAAATCATGGTTAACCAGTTATGGGACATTAGATTGCGGTTAAAAGGGTGTAATCTAAAGCACTGTTTTGGGGTAAGGCATTATAAAACAATGTAAACTGTGTACTAACTGGTGTGTTTGTTTGTAATTTAGGCCTACCACTGTGCTTTCTTCTGACTCTTGTCCCCTTACCCTGTAAACTGAGTGGTATGTTCCTATGTTAATTTCAAGGCTAATGTTTATTGTATTTATATTGAGAGTAAACTGTTTTTTGTGTGTTTTAGATTGTTTCAGCGACTGGGTTGCTGGCTGCTTTTCTCTACTTATATTTTATTTTTTTTATTTTATTTATTTTATTTATTTTTTTTTGTCAACTTCCCCTAATGCTGCGGCTTGAGCCATTTTTAACTTGAGTGTGTTGACTTACAGTTTACGGTACATTTGGGCCCTGTTTCTATTAAAACTAATGTTTGATTAGGGCAGCCTGTTTGCTAGAAGCCTTTTCTATTTTATTTTATTTTAATTCTTTTATCTTTTGTATTCAGGCTTGGGGTTTTTTGTAACGTTTGGTAGTACCAATTAGAGTGGGATATATTTTGTTTGCTCACTAATGATATTGTGCAGTGTAATATCGTGTGGGGGTTGCTGTGTTTTTTTTAGAATATAATCACGTGTGTAATTGTATCCCTAGTTGGTTCCCCAACATTCTTAACTTTCAAGCTTTTGAAACAAACACCTTACCAAACAACTGACAGTGTTCCCGGTTTTGTTGTAATCCTCAGAATAAAGATTTATGTATTTTTGCTAAAAATTGTGTATCAATTCTGTTTCTTTCGGAGCTCCCCTTTGCTCTAGGGTTAAACCAAGGGGTGGCGTAGTCTGGCATAAGTAGTAAGGGGGCGCCACATAGGTTTGGCAGTTTCCAGGAGAACAGTACTTGTAAAGTTTGGTGGAGGGGGAATAATGGTTGGGTTTGGCCTCTTAATTCTATTGAAAGGAAAACCAAGATTTTTGGACATACAATGTATCATTTCTGCAGATCCGTATTTAAGTATATAATTTCACAGGACAACACTGGCAAAATGACACTTTGACACAATGAAAAGTAGCCTGTGTGCAGCTCATATAACAGTGTACATTTATTCTCCCCTCAAAATAACTCAATATACAGCCATTAATGTCTAAACCACCAGCAACAAAAGTGAGTACACCCTTAAGAGACTACACGCCTAAATGTCCAAATTGAGCACTGCTTGTCATTTTCCCTCCAAAATGTCATGTGACTCATTAGTGTTACTACGTCTCAGGTGTGCATAGGGAGCAGGAGTGTTCAGTTTTGTTCACTGAAAGTTCGAACATGGCACCTCATGGCAAAGAACTTTATAGAGATCTTAAAAGAAGAATTGTTGCGTTACATGAAGATGGCCAAGGCTACAAGAAGATGGCCAACAACCCTGAAACTGATCTGCAGTACAGTGGCCAAGATCATCCAGTGTTTTAAAAGAGCAGGGTCCACTCAGAACAGACCTCGCATTGGTACACATGCTCAGCATTACATCCAAATGCTGTCTTTGCTAGTATTGACCCACGCTCTTGACTGGGCAGAGAAGAAGAAAACAGGGGGAGCGAACTAAGAGTATTTGGGGTGGAGTTCAGGGCAGCTTCGCTGTAAAGAGTGAAGCCGAAGAACCCACCCCCCCCCCCCCCCCCACACGAAGAGAAACATGAGGAAAAATAATTAAATTAAAGAAGGAGGAAGATGGGGAGGAGGTGGGTGCAAGGTTGTTCAACGAGCAGGTACAGAGGAAGTGACGGTTTAATAAGAGAAGGAAGTGAGAGGAGTGAGGGCTTGGATCAATTCCCAAAACTAAGCTATAATACATAGCTCCACTTTTGAAAGATAGGCGCAGCAGTGCTGTCAGCTTTGCTGCAGAGATTGAAGAGGTGGGGGGTCTACGTGGCTGTCACCCCAGAAGGTAGCCTCTTCTGAAGTCTGTAAACACGAAAGCCTGCAAACAGTTTACTGAAGACATGTCAACAAAGGACATGGATTACTGGCACCATGTCCTTATGTCCAGTCAAGCATGGTGGTGGGAATGCCATGGTCTGGGGCTGCATGAGCGCAGCAGGTGCTGGAAAATTGGTGGAAAAACTTGTCCTGACATTAGAGCAGAGACTGCGAGCGAAGGCTTTTTTGTCCAACAGCAGTGTCTGACCTCACAAATGTACTTTTAGAAGAATGCTCAAAAAAATTAAAAAATAAACACATTCCTAAACCTTGTAAAAAGCCTTCCCAGAGGAGAAGAAGTTGTTTCACCATTTTACACTTTATAGAATATGAATGGGAAGTTACTCAAGTTCATGAGCATGTGAACACAGATGAGCGAACTCTTTTGACAATGTAGTTTATCTAGTCTATCTAGTTCAAACATCATACAAAACATACAGAAAAAACATGCACACAGTCTCCGTCTTTAAGGCTTCTACACTTTCAGTAATGGGCGCAGTCAGCGCTTTTTCAGTCAACCATATTTATACATGGAGTGCATTGTATGTGGCCTTCCTTTACAATGTAACAAAGCCAATACGTAGAATATAGACTGGTAATTATAAAGACATAATTTAAATCATTATACTCAAGAGGAAGACTCTCATGTAAACTAAGTGATAACAGTCAAAGAGCAACAGCTGATATAAAGAGAAAAAAGTGTTTCTTTAATTATAATACCCTGTTTTCCACACTATAGCAACCACTATTGAGCACCACAGAAACCACTTAGCAACACAACAGCCCCCCACCACCCTCTCCACCACAACACTCTCACCCACACAACACCACATACAAACACCACCATGCTGAAATATTGTGGGTTAAACTTTAAAACTTTAATCTTAAATTTAATCCTAAGTGATTTTAATCTGGCAAAATGATTTAAAATTATGTCCACATTCCACCTACAGCAGCACTTCAACAACATATTTTAAACACAGCTCTGAAAAAACATCAAGAGATCACTTCAGTTTCTGAATCAGTTTCTCTGATTTTGCTATTTATAGGTATATGTTTGAGTAAAATTAACATTATCGTTTTATTCTATAAACTACAGACAACATTTCTCCCAAATTCCAAATAAAAATATTGTCATTTAGAGCATTTATTTGCATAAAATGAGAAATAGCTGAAATAACATTTTTTTTTTTATTTTGTTTTTAAGTTTTAAGAAATCAGAGATCAGAAATCAATATTTGGTGGAATAACTCTGGTTTTTAATCACAGTTTTTACTTCATGCATCTTGGCATGTTCTCCTCCACCAGTCTTACACACTGCTTTTGGATAACTATATACTATTTACTCCTGGTGCAAAAAAAAATGAGCAGTTCAGTTTGGTTTGATGGCTTGTTATCATCCATCTTCTTCTTGATAATTATTATTCCAGAGGTTTTCAATAAGGTAAAATCAAAGTAACTCATCATTTTTAAGTGGTCTCTTATTTTTTTAAGGAGCTGTATATTTAAATAAAATCTGATAGAATCTGGCTTCATATAGCAACAAAACTATACTAATGTTTATAAGCTCTCTATAAAGTACTAAACCCATAGGCATGAGTGTGGAGTCGGTCCCTCTTATCATACCCGCCCACTCTTAGAGAGAGAGAGAGAGAGAGAGAGAGGATGGTTACAGGGGGATATAGGGGGTTTACATAAATGTGTATAACTGCTATAACTGTCCCAGGTGCAGCTGTATCACCAGGGTCACCAGAAGTGTCAACCACTATCATCAGAAACAGAATTCACCCCCCACACACCCCTCCTCACACATCTCTCCTCACACTCCCACCATCCAGCACAAGAACCATCATATTAAACTACAGCATTCAGATACTTATTCACCTATTCCTGACAGACCTGTAGATGTAAAGCTCTGTGATGGTTTGGAGGATAATAATAAAGTATACAGAGAAACAGATCAATCAATCAATCAATCAATCAATCAATTAACCCTTATTTTGACTCGGAAGTACCTTGAGGGCAAATCCTCATTTACAATGTAGCTGAGCATTTCCAAAAACAGGGACATTTCATCATTTTAAAATAACATTAAAAAAAGATGAAAGAAGATGAAATGAAAAAGAAAATTATAATAAAAGTAAATCAAAAGAGGTTGAAAAGCAATAGTGTAAAACTATAAAAAATAAAAATAAAAAGTAAAATAAGGAAAGAAATAAATAGGAAATAAAAACTAGGTTTATTTTTATTATAAAATCAGTACAGTTTAACAACTGGAGTAAAGCTTAAAGCGAAAAATAAAGAAAATACTCTGTTCATGCTAAAACAAAAATAATGTCCACTCACTCACAGACAAACGAACACACACACACACAATTAAAAAAAAAACTGACACACCAAATCGTATCAAAACAGCAGCTTTACAGAAACAAGTAAAAACATTCTTATTTCTCAATGGAAGTCACTGCATCAGAAAAATAATAATAATAATAATAATAATAATAATAATAATAATAATAATAATAATAATAATAATAATAATAATAATAAAAGAAAATCAAAATAAGTTGAAAAGCAATAGTGTAAAACTATAAAACATATAAATAAAAAGTAAAATAAGGAAATAAATGAATAGGAAATAAATAACTAAGAGAAGAACTAAAATAAAAAAATAAAAGTTCAAAATTAATTAAGAGTAGGTAATAAAGATTAATAAAGATTAGGTAAAACAGGTACAGGCTGCCTGAAGGTAGTTTTAGTGACTGTATAAATCAACACTAAGGTCATCCAGGTTATATAAGGAACACATATGGAATAATGTAGTAACTTAAAAGTGTTAAACAAACCAAAACACTCTGTAAAGAAGTGTTTAGGTGCTCTTATCTGGGGTTCTGTTGACTGGTTACTCTGATGACAGTCAGTTTCATCGTAACGTTTTTGATGACCTTTGTGACTTTTTTGGTAAATACTAGGTAAATACTAAGTATTTTTTTCTTTACTTAGTTGAGTATTTCTTGCCATAATATGGATTAGAACATTACTCAAATAGGGTTATTAACTGTATCCCTGTAGCTCTACCTCTTCATAACTTTACAACTGATGCTCTCAAACACATTTATTAAGAGGCAATACATTCAAGTAATTAACTCTTGATGAGTTCAGCAGCACAGCTGTTAACTGAAAGCCTGAATTCCAGGTAAATGCCTCATAAAGCTGACTGAGTAAATCTAGCCAAGATGTGCAAAGCTGTCATCTAAGCAGGAGGTGCTGCATAGTTTGGATGTCTTTAGTAATAATCTACACTGCAGAACATTTTACATATTTTAACATATTATCAGTGGAGCTGCAAAAAGCTGAGAAATGCTTTTGACTCTTAGAACCCTCAGCACAGAGCCTGGAGCCTGGAGTCGGGCTCGACCAGTTGGATCACTGACTGACTAATATTTCCCGTAGTGAGGCCTCTGGGGTGCTACTGCATCCAGTGAAAACACCAGCTGTTCGGTCTTACTGCCTAAATGTCTGGAGACGTTCTCTCACTAGATTACCTCATGTGAGTGACCTTTGGGCGGGTTCTGGGTAATTCGCCAGAGCACATATTACTAATGTGTTTATTTGCTGCTTCATTGGTTTCATTGGTAATTCAGCAGAGCCACAGCCAGAGCTATCAACACTGCACAGTTTATAATACACCCAAGTGTAACATAAATAACATGTAATTAATATATTAGAGTTTATTTACTGTCCAAACCCACCAGTCCAGTAATGATGATGATGATAATGATGATGGTAATATAGGGGAACATCTATTGCAATAGATCTAGTGCAATTCTCTTTATGGACAACTTTCTTGCAGCACCACACCCTGAAACATGTATCTTGCCACCATTTTAACCCTGTGTGGTGTTCATATTTTTGTTACTCATTTACTTTGATACTTGTATTTAATTCAGCTAAATTAAGCAATTTTTCATTAAAATGCTTTACACATGCTTGCTTCACCTAAATTGCAAGCAATATAAACAGCTTACATGGTTAATATTTGCCCTTTACCTTTCTTATGTTACATTTCTTTCAAAAAGTGCTACTCTTTTATTATTAGTTTTTTAATAAAATGTAAAAGACAATGAATTAAACTCAAGATATGAGTAGAAAATTTGTTTAGTTTCAAATTTACAAATGAAGCAATGTTTATTAGCCCTTGGCCAAACATACTGTTTGTGTTTATCGAAAATGTGTTTTGATATATGTTTTTCACAAGAAATGAGCCAATGCCAATGAGTTTGAGTTAGAAAAAATATTTTTTTAGTATCATTTGATGAAAAATGAAAACGGGTCCCACAGACCCGAACACCACACAAGGGATATATAATATGTGCTTTTTTTAAAAACAAAAAACTTCTCAAAATCTTCTCAGAACTCTGGTAAAACTGTAAATCAGGCAGTGTACTCATACATATCTGATGTAATAACTTTAATAATAATAACGTTCTGTGTAGGCGTGGCTTAAAGCTTCAGACATCATTCACCATTACTGCACGCTGTTGTAACTGAAACAGGGAGTGCTGAGTTTTTAAAGAACGTAATGGAACAAAATGAAATAATGAAACACATAGAAAATAATATCTAAAGGAAAATCATGTAAAAATCATGAAAGCATGTATTTATTTATTTGTGAGATATATATTTTATATGTATTGTTTTATTATATACAACAGTTAGTTCCGACCTCACAATCTGATTGGTTGAGAAGTGTTCTAGCCGTGCTGATATATGTGATAACATCACGGCCTTCTCAAACTAAATCTGTATCACTCCATGATACGTTCCCGAGTAACGGCGTATATACACAGGACACCCGCAGCAGCGTTAGCTTAGCACAGACTAGCGTTTAGCTAGCTCGGCTAATGCCGTCTGACAGCCAGGCTAGGCTAAGCTAAGTTAATGCTGAGCAAGCTACGCTAACCTAACCACAGTCCAGCCGGCTAGCTAAAACCAACACCACCCAGCAAAACAAGCAGAAATGCTCAAAAAATGCACAGCTTTCACCTGAAGACGACTCCACAGAGCAGGAGAGGAGAGTATTAGCGTTATTTCACGCTCCTAATGTTACCATCTTCGCTTATTCCCAATTTAGATTTCAAGCTATCGTCCGTGGTGTTATTCTGTATGAACCATACACCGTTTTGTAGTTAAGTTTCAGTTCTGTGACAGTTGTTGTGGAACTACTTTTTGGCGGAAGGCACAGTCCATATTAAATGAATTTCTTAAGTTCTTTGATTTATTTTCTTTATTCATTTTGTTAAAAAGAAACTGTTGTATAAAAGCAATAGAACACTCAAGGTCGTGTGTTATCGCGAATAACATCACGGCTGTGATGATCTACGACCGAATCACAGCCGTGATGTTATTCGTGATAACAAACTCCCTCTTGTGTTCTATTGCTTAATCAACATGTATCTCAAACAATTGCAGTACATTAAGAACATTTCTTTTGTTTTAAAAGTATTTAAAAAATATATACTTTACTTATATTTATTTTCCCCTCTCTAAATGACTTTAACTGCCCAGTAATGCACAAAACTTTGGATTCAAACACTACAGCTCTGCAAGTTTAAAAAACAGGTTTATTTTTATTATAAAATCAGTACAGTATAATAACTGGAGTAAAGCTTAAAGCGAGAAAATACTCTGTTCATGCTAAAATAAAAATGATGTCCACTTACTCACACACAAACGTACACACACACAGTTAAAAAAAACAAAAACAACAAATAATATCAAAACAGCAGCTTTACAGAAACAGGTAAAAACATTCTTTTTTGTCAATGGAAATCAATGCATCTGTCAGGTTACGAAGCAGGATCGAGACATGGAGACGTGAAGTGCGGACGCAAATGCGAGAATTTATTAAAAGAACACAAAATAAACGACTAGTAACTCAAGAAACAAAGAAACACTGAATACATGGAGACTAGAAAAAACAACGTAACACATAACCTGACTGACGTACAACCACGGACAAGTGAGACAGGAACGAAGAGAACTATTTATACACACAGAAGGGGACAGGAAACAGAAAAAGAACACCTGAAGGCAGGTAACGAGGGGGCGGAGCTACAAATGAACACAGAAAAGAGGCACGTGAAGAAACATGCACGAAGGGAAAAGGTAAACAAACACAGAGAAAGACGAGCACAGACGGGAGAAAACAGGGAACAGGGCAAGGACGTGACAGCATCCCTAACATGCCAAAAATCATGGGACAGTGGACAGCTCAGAGGGCAGTGATGGTGACCAGCGGTGTCTGGCTAGAACTGTCCGTTTGAACAGACAAGTCAGTGCAGTGTTCTTTTTTTACTTTCTATGGGACCTGGAAAAAGTCACATGACATGATACTATTGCCTGTACCATGACTTTTGGCATGGCAGTGTAAAAACATTTCTATTGGTCCCTTCATCATGAAATTCTCATACAATCTAAGAAACATCTGTCTGACCTGTTTGAAGTCAAAAAGTAAGAAAGAAAAACAAGGTTTGGATCTTAACTAGATGATATGATTTATATTATACAGATCACGCAGCACTTTATTTATCCAAAATCCTGTCATTCGTTTATCCTTTCACTCCTTCCCTCTCGTCCTGGAGGCAGTTCTCAATCAGGCGCTGTAGATCGGAAAAGGTGGGCCTGTCCTCACTGGTGAAGGCCCAGCACTGCATCATCATACTGTACACCTGAGCAACAGGTAAGAAGAGTGTATTAGACTTTGAACACTGAAAACTGTAAGAAAAGAATCTCAATCTTCTACTCTATACAGGCTGTACATTAACAGTTGGATGTAAGCCAGTCATCATATCTTTTTCATTTGAATGATCTATGGTCTAAGACAATTGCAATAAACCTTTTTTTATTATTATTGTATTTTTAAAACTACACTTTATATCACTTAAGACATTGACCTGGTAGAACATCTTGTGTGCTTAGGGTCATTGTCTTGCTGCATAACCAGTGTTCTCAAGTTTCACGCTTTGAGCGTGTGACACACGCACCTTAGCGAGTTCACACGCTCACACGCCACACATGGCATTTCTCACGCTTGCGAATCCATCAGTTGTATATTGTAGTGTACTCAATGTACTCAACAACTGAAGAAGAACTGCGTGCACCCACCACCTCCACCCCCCCCCCCCCGCCCCCCAATCTAACTCCCACCAAACTTCGAAACTTGAGAGCTCTGAGCATGACCCACCTTCACCATCCTTTAGAATTTCTAATACATTTTAGAACTCCGGTTCCATCAATGATGGCAATCTGTCCAAACCATGATACTCCCACCACCACGTTTCAAAGATAGGTCCTTTGTGACCTCGCCCACTATTACACACCTTGCTCTTGAAGTGTGATCTTGTGATCTTTGTTAGTCAAAAACTCCTGGGGAGGAACACAATGGTCGTGAAATTCCTCCATATGTAGACTGTAATCAGTCTTACTCTGGATTGTATTCTTTCAATAAAACAGCCTCCGCCCACTCACACCTGCTTGTCATTAAATTAACTAAAAAACACCTATCCTAATCCTAGAGGTTCACATACTTTGCCAATCACAAATTTGAAATACTGGATAATTTTCCTCAATAAAAAAATTCACCATTATAATTTTTTTTCCTCATTTGTTTAACTTGGCTCTCTTTATCTACAGTCATATGAAAAAGTTTGGGCACCCCTATTAATCTTAATCATTTTTAGTTCTAAATATTTGGGTGTTTGCAACAGCCATTTCAGTTTGATATATCTAATAACTGATGGACACAGTAATATTTCAGGATTGAAATGAGCCCATGATGCCACTCTTCAGAGGAGATTTAAATAGGAGAACAACTTGCAATTGGCCACCTTAAATACCTTTTCTCATGATTGGATACACCTGGCTATGAAGTTCAAAGCTCAATGAGGACACCAAACCAATTTTGTGCTTCAGTAAGTCAGTAAAAAGTAGTTAGGAGTATTCAAACCAATAAAATAATAACGGTGCCCATACTTTTGCACCGGTCAAATTTTGGTTTAATGCGTATTGCACATTTTCTGTTAGTACAATAAACCTCATTTCAATCCTGAAATATTACTGTGTCCATCAGTTATTAGATATATCAAACTGAAATGGCTGTTTCAAACACCCAAACATTTAGAACTAAAAATGATTAAGATTAATAGGGGTGCCCAAACTTTTTCATATGACTGTACTTTTAGGACTTTTAGGGTAGAAACATACTTGCTGTTTGCCCATGTGTTCGCATAGACAATCGGCTGCGTTGTGAATGTGACTGAGAACATGCTAGGTGTTTTTTACCCTCATTGTGTTTATAGCTTATATATTATATATGAGATTATAAGGTGCAAAATCAATAAATGTCTATTTTATAGTCTATTTACATAAACAACATAAAGCATTTTGCGACACTAAAAAGGAACAGGGCTGTCGCCATGTTTTTTTCTTCTTCTAAATCAGTAGGTTTTGCCAGCTAATTGCTGATGTTGCTCCAGCAGTGCTAGCCCGGGCTAGCAGCAGGGTACAGGCTGACAATACTCACCTCTGAATGGCAAAAGAGCTAGCGCTTAGCATGGTAAGCAGCTAATGCTAATGCTGCTCCAGAAGTGCTAGCTGGGGTAAGCAGCCAGTTAGAGGTCGATAATACTCCTCTGAATAGCAAAAGAGCTAGCGCTTGGGACAGTTAATGCTAATGCTGCTTCATCAGTGCTAGTTAGCAGCAGGCTAAAGGTTGATAGGTTTAATAAATAATTATCTACCTTTACAGACGTCTTCTCCTTTTTCGTACATGACAACTGCATTAGACAAATCTAGACCTTGTCTATATTGCACATTTTTTCAAACACAACAATGAGCAGTGTTGAACAGACCCTATTCCTTATTATTTAAGATTTAAGATTAATAGAAACTGGAACAAAAGAGTTCCTATATCTATTCAGCTGGCATCTAGTCACCTGTACCTTCTACCCGAGGAGGAGGAGTTGGTATTCATGGTAAAGTACATGAGATGGATTATAAGGTGCATTATGTGACACTAGTAAGAAATAGGGGGGTCGCCATGTTTTCCTTCTAATTCAGCAGGTCTCACTGCTGGGTAATAGTTCGCAGCAGGGCTACAGGTCGATAATACTCACCTCTAAATGGAAAAAAAGAGCTGGCACTTAGCGAGGTTAGCGGCTAACGCTAATACTGCTGGAGAACTAAACTGAAAATTCAGTATAGCGCTGCACTTCAGCAGAGTGGCTTAACTACTTATTACAACAATACTGGTAAAATTCAAACAGGTAAGGTTTTTAAGTGCACCTTTTAGTGTAAAAAAAATACGGTAAGCCCCTTTGTTTCAGTGCCACTAGTCGAGTCTTTTGTTCGCCTTCATGCCTGGTTTGTGTATTTGGATTTTTTGTATCCATACTATTTTTATTCTAATTCTTTGTTTGCTTTGTGTATTCCCAGTGTGTGTGTGTGTGTTTTTTAAGCTCCTAGTCTGGTTTCAGTTCTACTGTTTCTTGTTTTTTTTAGTTTTGTTTAATCGATCCACAAAGACTAGCCTTGTCTTTGTAGTTTAGTTTGCTTTGTCTTCTTTGATTGTTTTTACGTTTCTCTATCCGTGTTTGCTTTCTGTTTTGATGTAGTTTATCTTGTTTGTTTAATAAATGATTGTCTGCGTTCACGTCCGTCTTCTCTGTTTTCGTATCCTAGTCCATGTAAATATTGCACATTTTCTTAAACACAACCATGAGCTGTGTTTCACAGATCCTATACCTTATTATTTAAGATTTAAGGTTTAAAAAAATTGGAACAAAATAATTCCTATAACTTTTTAGCTGGCATCTAGTCATCCTATAACTTCTACCCGAGGGGAGGAGTTGGTATTTATGGTAAAGCACACACTGTAAACCCAGAAGTTGTTTGAACTATATATAAAATATATATTTCTAAATATTACTCAACTATTTTGAGTTAACTGAACATCTGTGAGCACGTATACTTTTAAACTGAGATCTTTGAGTTGAACCAACTTATAATAACTGAGTTCAATCTGTTTCCATTGGCAGCTTCTTTTCCATTGGCTTCTGTCACAATCTATTTGCATATTGGGTGTGTTCAACAGTTTCTGACAGACACTCACCATCAGTGTGTAGTGATTCCCCCCGGGTGACCTATTATGATTAGCTGCTTGGATTATGAGTATTTAGAAAAATAGTTGAATAAAATAAAAAAGAAGACTAAATACAAATCTACAATTTTTATTCACCTGACCATCATATTCAAAATAGAATTTTTATGCAAAGCAATTGATATAAAAAAAAAATAAAATACTATCATATCATATATGTATATGTATTTGTAGAGTTCACTGTACTTGAAATTATATTACATGAATTTAAAATGAATTAAGTAGCTGGTTACAAAAGTTTTAAGTTTAATCAAATTAATGGGTTTTAAAGATGGAGGAAGATGGAGATGTTCTTTTTCCCCTTAATCTCCATAGCAGTCTTGACCACATACGTGAGCTGAGATTTTAACTTCACTGAAAGATTACCATACCATGACTGTATCCCATAACTGACCACACTTTCTAGAACTGCTTGATAGAACAGTAGCATTTTTTATATTATATAACTCCATAGCACCAAACTTTTGAGACTACATTCGAGATGAGGGCTGTCTAAACTATTGCTTTAAGGCCTTAAATCTTGTATATCAGTGTTTCTCAGTCCCGGACCTGGCTTCACCCTGCTCTGCACATTTTAAAGCCCTAAGGTATTTTAGAAATAGAATGAAAGTTGGCCCGCTGAACGCTAGCTGTCAGAAACGGGCCAATGAGTCTAAAAGCGGAGAGAGTGCGCAGTTCTAGTGCAGAAAAACAGGCCAAAGAGTCTAAAAGCGGAGAGGGTGCACAGTTCTAGCGCAGAAAAACAGGCCAAAGAGTCTAAAAGCGGAGAGGGTGCACATTTCTATCGCAAAAAAACAGGCCAAAGAGTCTAAAAGCAGAGAGAGTGCGCATTTCTAGCACCAAAAAAATGGGCCAAAGAGTCTAAAAGCAGAGAGGGTGCGCATTTCTACCGCAGAAAAACGGGCCAAAGAGTCTAAAAGCAGAGAGAGTGCGCATTTCTAGCACAGAAAAACGGGCCAAAGAGTCTAAAAGCGGAGAGAGTGCGCAGTTGTAGTGCAGAAAAATGGGCCAAAGAGCCTAAAAGCGGAAAGGGTGCGCTTTTCTAGCGCAGAAAGCGGGCTAAAGAGTCTAAAAGCAGAGAGGGTGCGAAGATTTAGCACAGAAAAACGGGTCAAAGAGTCTAAAAGTTGCCGTAATTAAGGAGTTTAATATTAGGAGACATCATGAAATTAAACATCAATTTGAAAAATCTTAGTTTACACAACACTGTCAAAGATAGATAAACATAATAAGTCAAGTAAAATGGTGTGTAAATGAAATAATCAGAAAAATGTATTATTTAAAGTGGTATATTTCATTATTAGTTTTATTACAGAGTCTGTGGCCCGTGACTTCAAATATATTTCTCCTTCTGGCCCCCAACAAAAAAAGTTTGGACACCCCTGTTTTAGAGGATTCCCAGCTTTAAAACACACCCTCTCACTCAGAATGTTCTGTGACTGAGCTGATTACATGGATGAGGTGTGGTGGGTGAAAGGACAGTCAGTAAATGTGCAGGACAGGATTGAGGTACAGTGCTGTATGCTGTGTGTGACTCAGGTGATATCAGGTGGTTTATAAGGTGTGTTTAGTGGTTTACTTTTGGTGGGCAGAGGGACGGTGCTGGCAGCCTCCAGTGCTCCTTCAGGACGTTGAACAGATGGACCGCCATCATGGGGCCATGGATGTCACTGCCTATCCTCTGAAGGGAGAGCTACACACAAACAAATACACATACACACACACACACACACACACACACAGTTACACATAAGGAATCATGTAGTAACTTAAGAGTAAAAAAAAAAACTAAATACTGAGGCTGGTAACACTTATAGTATCATAACATTTTCCATAGTCTTAGCGACTAGACTTGGGATACTTTTTGGCAATTTTTCTAATTGACCTTTATTTTTTTAAGTATTTTAAAACTATATTTAAAGTATATTTCAAAGCTTTTTAAACACCATCCATTAAATAAGTTTTAAAGCTTGTGTACTTTTGCCTTTTTTTTCTTACGTACTCGTTTGGGGTTCCGGCTCACTTCACAGAAGGAGAACAGCTCATGCAGAACAATGCCAAAACTCCACACGTCCGACTTGTGGGAAAATTTATACTCAGAAATGGATTCAGGCGCGTACCTGGAGGCGGAGCAAACACAGGTAGAACATTAAAACCCTGCAGTAATAAACTAATAATGGGTAAACACTGGAAAAACAGCTTTTGTTTTCAGTATTGTTTTTATAACATAAAACACTAGTTTAACCATTTAGTTACCTTTAATTTTGGGTTCAATGGCTTTGACTACACAGCCTACACAGTAGATTTGTGTTCTCTGGAATGATGGAGTTCCATCTAATACGTTTGGCTAGGATGTGTTGCAGAGTTGGGGTGAGTTGGGAATGTGTTGGGGAGTTGGAATTGAGTTGGGGATGTGTTGGGAATGAGTTGGGGTTGAGTTGGGGATGAGTTGGGTAGTTGGGAATGAGTTGGGCATTTGGGAATGAGTTGGGCATTTGGGAATGAATTGGGAAGTTGGGGATGAAATGGGAAGTTGGGGATGAAATGGGGAGTAGGGGATGAGTTGGGTAGTTGGGGATGAGTTGGAGATTTGGGGTTGTGTTGGAGAGTTTGGAATGACCTAGGGATAAGTTGGGGATGAGATGAGTAGTTGAGGATGTGTTGGGGAGTTGGGAATGAGTTGGGGATAAGTTGTGAATGAGATGGGGATGAGATGAGTAGTTGCAGATGTGTTGGGAAGTTGGGAATGAGTCGGGGATAAGTTGGGAATGAGTTGGGGGTTGGGGATGAGTTGGAGAGTTGGGGATGAGATGGAGATTTGGGAAGGAGTTGTGGATGAGTGGGGTAGTTGGGAATGAGTTGAGAAGTTGGGGATGAAATGGGGAGTTGGGGTGAGTTGGGGATGAGTTGGGTAGTTGGGGATGTGTTGGAGAGTTTGGATGAAATGGGGAGTTGGGGTGAGTTGTGGATGAGTGGGGTAGTTGGGAATGTGTTAGGGAGTTGGGGATGAAATGGGGAGTCAGGGTGAGTTGGGGAATTGGGGATGAGTTGGGAAGTTGGGTATGAAATGAGGAGTTGGGATGAGTTGGAGAGTTAAGAATGAGTTGGGGAGTTGGGAAAAAGTTGGGGAGTTGGGGATGAGTTAGGTAGCTGGGAATGAGTTGGGTAGTTGGGGATGTGCTGGAGAGTTCGGAATGAGCTGGGGATGAGTTGGGGATGAGATGAGTTGTTGGGGATGTGTTGGGGAGTTAGGAATGAGTTGGGAATAAGTTGGGGATGAGTTGGGGAGTTGGGGATGAGTTGGAGAGTTGGGGATGAGATGAGGAGTTGGCAATGAGTTGTGGATGAGTGGGGTAGTTGGGAATGAGTTGGGGAGTTGGGAATGAGTTGTGTATGAGTTGGGGATGCCACGAGCCAACTGAAAAGATGAGACTGATCAAAGAGCCTCAACCCACTGTAGCAAACTAACAGCTGGTTGAACCCCCCAAGTTTTCAGGTTGAAGTTTAGTAGTCCATCTGACTAAAATACAACTAAAAAACAACTAGAGCATAGTAAGGTTTAGTCACCAGAAGATGGGGCTTTCTCCAAACTGCGAGACCCGGTAATATTCCTTATCGTATGGGATGATCTTTGTCAGGCCGAAATCTGCGATTTTCACGAGCGTGTCGCTGGCTACCAGGATGTTCCGGGCAGCCAGGTCACGGTGGACGTAGCGCAGACTCTGCAGGTACTCCATCCCCTAAACACACACAAATGAGTAAAGTGTCAACAGAGTGTCCACATGCACAATCATCTTCCCTGAATTATTTATTTATTTATAAAGTATTGAGTAGATGCAACAAGCTAAATACTGACCTGTCTCCAGGATTTCACAGTGTACTTACAATTTTTTGGTTTATATAGATAGGGGCATGTGCAAGTTTATACCTTACAGATCTGAGAAGCGAACAGCAGCAGTCTCTTGGCGCTGACAGTGATTTTACACTTCTCCATATACCCAATCAGACTTCCGTACGGCAGATACTCCATCACCAGCCTCATACTCAGACGACCTGCAGCCGGGGGGAGGAGTCAACTCACTTTACTTCATTTACACCCAAATCAACTGATCTCTTTATTTCTGCTGTAGACTGAAAACATTTGGGTTTAACATTAAAAGATTAATATGAGACAAAATATTAACATTTCAGTTTTTATTTCCAGGTATTTACCAGTAAAATACCAGTAAATACAACAGAGAGACAGGGGAGGAATGTAAACTAAAGCTCACCAGAGAACCATAATGGTTATATATGTATATGTATATTCATTATAGTTCAAACTATCACACAGGCCAGATGTTTCATGCTTGGGGTCCACTTATTGCCGACCCCTGCCACAGAGCATGCATTTTACCTGCATTTTAAAGAGGAGACTGAAGGGAGTAAACCCCCAAAACAAATACAAACTAAAACAAGCTGGGAAAGCATCACATAAGAAGAATGCAAAAGTTTACTGACATCAGTGTGTCACAAGACTTGATGTTTACGTCTATTCACACTTGGGCTGCCAGCTTTATACATTCTTACCACTATAATGATAAGATGAACTGTACTGATATAAACACATGACACACACTTTGTGCGCGGTCCTCTAGATGTTATCTTTCATAATAATGAATCCTATCATGTTGCACAACATTTTACAGAGAGGCAGAACTGGTCTGGTGATATGTAAGTTATGCCTCAAATATTCACCCTCGGGTCCGCCAGCCTCAGGCACTCTTACCCCTGTTTTTTTTTTACAAGGAAGAACTGCATATCAATATAGTATCAATGAGTACAGTAATACAGTACTGCTTATGGATTGTTCTGTACACTGTAAACCCATACATTGCTTGAACTCAAATGATTTAAGTCTGTTTTACATAAAATTGGATATTTCTAAACAATACTCAACTATTTTGAATTCGTTGAACATTTTCGGGCACATATAAACTTTCAAACTGGGATAACTGCTTTTGGATAACTTTATGCCTTTACTCCTGGTGCACACATTTAAGCAGTTTTTAGCTTGTTTTGATGGCTTGTGATCATCCAGCTTCCTCTTGATTATATTCCAGAGGTTTTCCATTTGGTAAAATCAAATAAACTCATCATTTTTAAGTGATCTCTTATTTTTTTTCCAGAGCTGTGTATACGTATATTTTTGTATGTCAGATACAGTCACATGAAAAAGAATTAGCACGCTCTATGTTTAACCTTTATCTTTTTGGACATATATAAATATGTGGATATTTGTTTTTCAGGTGACTGTAGGTACATGTTATTTAGACAGGGGGATGTTAAATGTTGTATAGGTGGGTGTATTTGGAGCTGACCTGCACTGTAGCAGATTCCTCGGTACTGGACGATGTAGTCGCAGTGCAGAGAGCTGATGGTCTGGATCTCCTTCTGGAAGTCACTCATGTTGGTCTGCTTGTTGGGCTGCAGCTGTTTTACAGCCACCAACTCGCCCGTATTATCACCCAGCGGATCATAACGGCACAGCTCCACAGTGCCAAAGTTACCCTACACACACACACACACACAGACGCACACATACACACACATGCAAGCACAGTTTAATACTAAAATCAGGATAAATCAGGGTAAAAGAAGCACACATTTCACGGAAGCACAAGGTATAGAAGGTCTTTCCAATAGAGGCCATGCAGTGAAAGAAAGAACAAGGTACAGTAGGTGTTTCCAATAAAGTGGCCATGCAGTGAATGAAAAAACAGGCTACAGTAGGTGTTTCTAATAAAGTGGCCATGCAGTGAGAGAAAGAACAAGGTACAGTATGTGTTTCCAATAAAGTGGCCATGCAGTGAATGAAAAAACAGGCTACAGTAGGTGTTTCTAATAAAGTGGCCATGCAGTGAGAGAAAGAACAAGGTACAGTATGTGTTTCCAATAAAGTGGCCAGGCAGTGAGTAAAAGAACAAGGTACAGTGTAAGTATATTTTATTTTAAATACCGTGCTGCCCTCTAGTGGTGGCCAGCTACTGTACAGAAGGTGTTTCTAATAAAGTGGCCTGTGAGTGGAAGAACAAGGTACAGTAGGTGTTTCTAATAAAGTGGCCAGTGAATAGAAGCAGAAGTTATAATAGGTGTTTCTAATAAAGTGGCCAGTGAGTGAAAGCACAATGTGTTAAGTAGGTGTTTCTAATAAAGTGACCACTGAGTAAAAGCACAAGTTGTAGTATGTGTTTCTAATAAAGTGGCCAGTGAATGAAAGCATAATATAGTTAGCATGTTTTTTCAGTAAAGTGGCCAGTGAGTGGAAGCTAAAGTTAGAGTAGGTGTTTCCAATAAAGTGGACAGTGAGTGGAAGCACAGGTTATAGTGGGTGTTTAGAATAAAGTGGCCAGTGAGTGGAAGCCTATGTTAAAGTAGGTGTTTCTAATAAAGTGGCCAGTGAGTGGAAGCACAATGTAGTAAGTGTTTCCAATGAAGTGGTCAGGCAGTGAGAGAAAGAACAAGGTACAGTAGGTGTTTCCAATAAATTGGCCAGGCAGTGAGTAAAAGAACAAGGTACAGTATGTGTTTCCAATAAATTGGCCAGGCAGTGAGTAAAAGAACAAGGTACAGTAGATGTTTCTACTATGTGTATGCACTGTAAGTATTGTTTATTTTAAATACGGTGCTGCCCTCTAGTGGTGAATGCAGACTATTGCATATGTGCCCACCTTGCCCAGAGGAGATATAAAGCGCAGGTGTCTCTCCTCAAACACGTCCTGCTCCTGCTGTCTGGGCATGCTCAGTGCCCTCCAGAAACTGTCTCTCTCTGGCAGAGTGCCTGACGCATGCAGAATCTCGTAATCTGCAGGATTCAGAACTTTATGTCAGTTTAATTTCTTTTTTTTAATATCTTTATTTGCACAAGCAAATTGTGTGTGTGTGTGTGTGTGTGTGTGTGTGTGTGTGTTTGTGTGTGTTTTACCGGAGGTGATGAGGCTGTTGAGGTGGCGGATGATGCTCCTGGATGAAGGTCTGAGCTCAGGCTGGTACTCCATACACTGAGCTATGAGGTCAGCTAGCTCAGTCCAGTCCAGGCAGGGCAGCTGAGAGCGTCGCTCATAAAACTGCAGCTTCTGCTTAAACACAGACAAACCAGCCAATCACACACACTGCTCACTGATCAGCCAATCACACACACTGCTCACACAACCACTCGCTGCTCAGCCAATCACAAACACTGCTCACACAACCACTCGCTGATCAACCAATCACACACACTGCTCACACAACCACTCGCTGATCAGCCAATCACACACACTGCTCACACAACCGCTCGCTGATCAGCCAATGACACACACTGCTCACACAACCACTCACTGATCAGCCAATCACACACACTGCTCACACAACCACTCGCTGATCAACCAATCACACATACTGCTCACACAACCACTCGCTGATCAGCCAATCACACACACTGCTCACACAACCGCTCGCTGATCAGCCAATGACACACACTGCTCACACAACCACTCACTGACCAGCCAATCACACACACTGCTCACACAACCACTCGCTGATCAGCCAATCAGAGATTACTGACCGACCTGTTAAACTGATCAACCAACTTATGTTTGCACCAGAATAAATCCATCCATTCAATTCATATAGCCTGCCTGCTTATGGGGTCCATTCTTATAGATAGTTATAGAGTGTGTATAAATGTGTAGTGTTATAGAGCATTATAGAGTGTTACAGAGCATTTTAGAGTGTGTAGTGTTATAGAGTGTGTATAAATGTGTAGTTTTATAGAGCATTATAGTGTTACAGAGCCTTATAGAGTATGTAGACTTATAAGGGGTAACAGAGCATTACAGTGTTATAGAGTCTTATAGAGTGTGTAGTGTTACAAAGTGTTATCAAGGGTTACAGAGCATTATAGAGTGTTATAGAGTGTGCAATGTTATAAAAAGGTGAGTGTTATAGAGTATTATATAGTGAGTAGTATTATAGTGTAATAGAGTATTATAGAGTGAGTAGTGTTATAGTGTAATAGAGTACTATAGAGTGTGTAGTGTTGTAGAGTGTTATGGAGCGTTATAGTGTGTGTATGGGTGTATATTGTTATAAAGTGTGTTTGAGTGTGTAGTGTTATAAAGTTTGAATTAGTATCTAGTGTTATAGAGTTTGGATGAGTGTGTAGTGTTATAGTGTGTGTAGTGTTGTAGAATGTGTATTAGTGTGTAGTGTTATAAATTGATTATGTATAGGGTTTATGTATAAGGTTTATAGTGTATGAGTGTGTCGTGTTATGGACTGTGTAGTGTTATAAAGTGCGTAAGTGTGTGTAGTGTTATAAAGTGTGTATTAGTGTGTAGTGTTATAAATTGATTATGTATAGGGTTTATGTATAAGGTTTATAGTGTATGAGTGTGTCGTGTTATGGACTGTGTAGTGTTATAAAGTGCGTAAGTGTGTGTAGTGTTATAAAGTGTGTATTAGTGTGTAGTGTTTTAAATTGATTATGTATAGGGTTTATGTATAAGGTTTATAGTGTATGAGTGTGTCGTGTTACGGACTGTTTACTGTTATAAAGTGCGTATGAGTGTGTAGTGTTATAAAGTTTGAATTAGTATCGGGTGTGTTGTGTTATGAAGTGTGTAGTATTATAAAGTATATATTTGTAAGTAGTGTATAAAATGGATTATGTTTAGGGTTTATGTATAGGGTTTATGTATATTGTTTATATATAGGGTTTATGTATATCGTTTATATATAGGGTTTATGTATAGGGTTTATGTATATCATTTATATATAGGGTTTATGTATAGGGTTTATGTATATCGTTTATATATAGGGTTTATGTATAGGGTTTATGTATATCGTTTATATATAGGGTTTATGTATAGGGTTTATGTATATCATTTATATATAGGGTTTATGTATAGGGTTTATGTATATCATTTATATATAGGGTTTATGTATATCATTTATATATAGGGTTTATGTATTGGGTTTATGTATATCGTTTATATATAGGGTTTATGTATAGGGTTTATGTATATCATTTATATATAGGGTTTATGTATAGGGTTTATGTATATCATTTATATATAGGGTTTATGTATAGGGTTTATGTATATCGTTTATATATAGGGTTTATGTATAGGGTTTATGTATATCATTTATATATAGGGTTTATGTATAGGGTTTATGTATATCGTTTATATATAGGGTTTATGTATAGGGTTTATGTATATCGTTTATATATAGGGTTTATGTATAGGGTTTATGTATTGGGTTTATGTATTGGGTTTATGTATAGGGTTTATGTATATCGTTTATATATAGGGTTTATGTATAGGGTTTATGTATAGGGTTTATGTATTGGGTTTATGTATAGGGTTTATGTATATCGTTTATATATAGGGTTTATGTACTGGGTTTATATATAGGGTTTATGTATAGGGTTTATGTACTGGGTTTATATATAGGGTTTATGTATAGGGTTTATGTATAGGGTTTATGTATAGGGTTTATGAATAGGGATTATAGTGTATATAACCTGTCTGGGGTCGAGGCGCTGAAGAGGAACCTCCCCACCGTTAAACAGCTCCCACAGCGTCGTCCCAAAACTCCACTTATCACTCTGCTGACCCAGCTCCAGCGTTTCCAGCACCTCCGGCGCCACCCAGGGGATTCTGTCTAACACCACTGTACACACACAAACACACACACACACACACACACACATATTCATATTAATCTATAGATATGCAGAAGATATAGTGTCTTTTTTATTATTTTTTATTTATCATTATTTATCATTAGGTATCATTGTATCATTACCCTCTCTTCCCAGCATGGCCACACTGATGCCCGGGTCACTGAGCTTGATGAAGGGCGAGTTTTCTGAGTTTGCATCCCCTTCTCGAACCAGCAGCAGGTTCTTAGCGCAGATGTTCCCGTGCACAATGTTCTTCTCCTCCTGAAAACACATCGTAATATCCATATTATAGAGGAGAATCAGTCCGGATACTTTGATTCATAATCAAACTGCACTGAAAAAATTAATGCGTAAAATTATTAATGCAATTATTAATGCAATTATTAAAATTATTAATGCATACTTAAAAAAAAAAATCGCAACTTTCTGCATTTGCTTTTTTTAAGTAAATTTAATTTCATGTAAATTTAAGTAAATTCAACTCAGTTTCAAGAGTTAAACGTTACACAAAGTAAATAAGTGAACTGAACTTCAGTCAATCCTTTCTTTTAGTAAACTTTACTACAATATACAATATAACCTAATTACAATAACTTAATTTCTACAATATTATTATATATAATTTTAGTTAAAACACACATTCAAATATTTACACAATCTCAAAGATTTATTTTGTAAACAGACCAAGTCTCATTGTCTCAACACATGGATGGCATGTAATACATTCTTTTTAGTATACTAGTATAAAGAATGTATTACATGCCATCCATGTGTTGAGACAGTGTAATATGTGTGTTTTAACCAAAAATATTTAAATTTCAGGAATTATAATATATTATGTATCATAAATTATTTGAGTAATTTTGTATAAATTAAGTAATTGTAATTAGGTAGTATTGTAGGCAGAAATTAAGTTTACTAAAAGAAAGGATTGATTCAGCAAAAATTAATTAAGTAAAGTTTAATAAAAGAAAGGACTGACTGAAGTTCAGTTCACTTATTTACTCTGTGTACATAAACTGAGTTAAAGTTACTTAAATTGATCTGAAATTGAATTTACTTCAAAAAAGCATATTTTTTTTAGTGTACTATTTTAATTTCAGTATAGAATGATGGAAGGATGGATTGTGGATGGTACATGCAATTCATTAATTCATTAATATGCATTTGTGAGCTTTCTCCTCACCAGGAAGTTGAGGGTGGAGGCCAGCTGCTTGGCCACGTCCAGTTTCCAGCTGAGCGACACTGACGATCTCTTCAGGTACAGATCCAGAGCTCCATACTTCACGAACTCCTGAACCATGATGTCTGCAAACACAGCACACTGGACCTTACACAGGGGTCACCACTCTCAGACACTCTGAAGTGCTGAAGAGGGTCCTCCAGACTCCTGAGAGCTCTGACGGGTGGCTGAAGGCCACGCCTCCTTTCTGCTCTAGTTTTGAAGTCACTAATCAACAAACACCTTCAGACCAAACACCTTCAAACCAAAGAGGTCCAGCCTGTTCATATAATAAAACAACAATTGGATAATAAACAAACAAAAAAAATATATAAATGAAAAGAAACGACTGAGGAGAGTCCAACATACTTTTGGATTTGTGGACGCTCACTCCATACACCAGCAGCAGATGCTTGTGGGAAATCTGGCTCATCAGACTGGCTGCTTCGAAGAAAGACTGAAAATATATATATATATATCATCAAAGCTATGAAAAACCTTTACTGTACATTCAAAAACATAATGCATTAAACAAACTTAATATGACGATGGACCGTTCACAGGTGCACCACTGACTGAAATGAACCTAGGCAGAATTCAACAGTCAAATTGGCAACACAGGTGTCTCCTTAACACTCATACATCCTCGCTTGTTACACACACATGAACACACAGCATTGCATTCTGCTGAGACGCGTTGGACAAGTCCAGGTAGCTGCGCCCCTGAAATAGCAATCCGCCAAAACCAGAGCATATCTGGCACTTAAAGGGAATGGCAAGGGAAGCGCTGAATGTTCATTGCATGTCACACCCCATACACACCCATGATTAGAGAGAATAAGTACATGCCTTTTGCACATTTCAAGCTGCGCAAGTTGTACTTTTCCCATCGTTACGATAGCAAAGACACACTTACATGCCTCCTAAATCAAGCTGCATGATGCACGATTTATGGCTCATCTAAAGATCACTCAAATAGGTCTCTTAGAGTGTAACTTTGGGCTGTTTTCAGAATAAATGGGTCCACACCCAGGACTGATTCTGGGCTTGTTTTTTTTTTACACACACAAGAACTCCATCAATTCGATGCATCACTTTTCTAAGTGTAGGATGGCTAAAGTTCTGACCATTTGATGTTTCTTTTATGAATACTTAAGCAGTGAGGATCAGTGTTCAGGTATGAGAAGATGTTTCTCCATGCAGGCAGAACTCAAGAGTCCACAAAAATTTCAGGAGAACCAGAGACCAGTGCTCTGGATCACTCCCAGGCTCCAAAACAACCAAAAACAGCCAAATATACCAAACCCATGAAAACATCCTTAGATGCCATATTCTGCAATGAGAAAAAGTAATCACACACCTCCCAGCTGTTCTTATGTTCTGCATCCAGAACCTTCAGCAGGACCTCGGTGGTGTATGTTTCTCCATCCCGGTGGTGCGTTTTACAGCCCCTGTAGATGTGAGTGAAGGAGCCCTGACCCAAACTCTCCTTCTGCACAGAACAGAGAAGAACATCAGACACAGCTTCTCAAAAACAATGTTTAAGTAGCAGCTTAGTAAAAAATCAGACTGATCATGATTGATCTCTAAACCAGGATTTATTGAATAAGTTAAAAACATTTTTAGTATGTAACAGGAGATGCTAGGCTAATTTTGCTAATGCTAATAAACACTGGAAACACCAATACTGTTACCAATCTCAAGCTCAAGCATGTGGGATATGCAATGCTTTTCAAGTTTCTAATATGTAAAGGGGCGTGGCCTCAGAGATCAATCTTGCTCAATAGATTTTTTTGCTGAACCGATCCTTTAATAACAGTTTAATTTGTTAATTAATTGAATTTGAGTTAATCTCAGTCTTTGAATGATGCAGAGAGTTTAGTTTAGTTTAGTCAGGTGTGTTCACACTTTTTATTCAATATAATGTGTGTGTGTGTGTGTGTGTGTGTTCTGACCCAGATTAACTCCTCGTGTTTGATCATGTGGAACTGGATGTGGCTGGGTCGGTGTCTCTGCAGTGGGGGGGAGCTGGGGATCTCGGACACGCTGCTGTTCCGGATGATCACCAGGTTCGAGAGTTCTGCAGGAAACACCACCAAGCAGGACATCATTACAAAGACTCACTGTATATTATGCACTATAAGGCTCACCGTATTATAAGGTGCACTATTAATGATGGAGCACCAGCTTATGTATCAGGGGGCATTCTGCAACACTACACTGTAAACCCATACATTGTTTGAACTCAAATGATTTTAGTCTGTTTTACATAAAATTAGATATTTCTAAACAATACTCAACTATTGTAAGCTAGTTGAACATTTGTGGGCACATAAACATTCAAACTGAGATCTTTGAGTTGAACCAACTTATAATAACTGAGTTTAGTCTGTTGCCACTAACAGCTTCTTTTCCATTGGCTTCTGTCACAATCTACTTGCAAATTGGGTGTGTCCAACAGTTTCGTACACTTACCATCAGTGTGTAGTGATTCCTCCTGGGCTACCTTACAAATAAATCAACTTCCCCTTTAGTTGTAATAACTTTAATTTATGCTAACTCAAGTTTTTATTCCTGATTATTTAAAACATTTGAGCAAATCAGCTGCCTTAAAAAAAGTTAAGTAAAATCCGGTCTTAAAAAAAAATTAAATCAACCTCCCCTTTAGTTAACTTGATGTTCTAAGTTATGCTAACTTAAGTTTTCATTACCCATTACTTAACTTTTTTAAGGCAACCGGTTTCCTCAAATTTTTTAAGTAAACTCAACTTATCCGGTCTTACAGTGTAGTAAGGAACAGGGGTGTCACAATGTTGCCCTTCGCCTAAGTAAACAAAGTAATTCTTAAAAAAAAAAATTAAAATCAGTCAAGTCAAATGAGCACTGGAAATCTACACAGATTTTTCTCCTAAGAACTCCTTATTTCGGTGAGTAAAGAGCTTTATTTATTTAAAATAAGCTTCGATTTCCAATATTTTACAGGCTACAGGCCGATAATACTAATCTCTGAACAGCGAAAGAGCTAGCGCTGTGGTAAGAGGCTAATGCTAATACTGCTCCAGCCTTGGTGCTGGAGAAACTTTACTGTAACTCCTGTATAACGCTGTACTTCAGTGGAGTGGCTTTACTGCTCCTTAAACCTGACTGGTAAATTCATACATAAGGTGCACAGGATTATAAAACGCTCTGATGATTTAAAGTGTGCCTTTTAGTGCAAAAGTACCTTAAAGTAGCATTTTTATAACTTTAAAGAGCTTTGGGTGCCCATGACCCTTTCATTGGTTCGTTTGTTGCTCTTCACTGCAACAATTTATGTACTTTCTCACAAGGAAACACCAGGAACCAGGAACATCCCACAAGACCTGCCTGTTGTGGAGAAGTTCTGAAAATGTTGGTTGTTACGGTGTTGCTAAGTAGATGCTGTGGTACCCCATGTGCAGTAGTTCCTATTGCTGCTATGTTATCACTACGAGCTTAAGATAGTTACACTCCCCTTAAAAAGTAATGGAACAGTAAGGCCAATTTTAATCACTGTTTTTTTTTTCAGTTGGTGTTTGTTTTGGTGGGGTTAGTCCCTTCAGTCTCCTCTATAGAGATTAATTCTAGAGTTTGTCTAGGGATGTCTTTGCATCTTTTGCTGAAGCCTGTGTAGTTTTGCTCATTAAGTTTTGAAAGTTAGGGTTGTTTTTTTGGTCTATCCATTTAACACCTGTTACTTAGTACACCAGTGATGACTTTCTTCTTCAGGACTTTCTAAACAACTGCATTGACTATAGCCTATATTTGCACTACTGCATGTTTTTTAATCTATAGACAGTTTGATGGTTATGGTGTAACTGATTAGATGTTTGGTACAGTGTGTGAGTAACAGCAGGTTCAGTAGACATACTACACCTTTGGCTTTGGGTGGACAGCACTTGCCCAGAGTTACGGGTATGTCGGACAGCAGCAGCGTGTTTTGGCGGTAGAAGTCTGTCAGGCCTCTCAGGCTGCAGAAGGAGCTGTGGATTCCCGCCAGGTGAAACTTTTCATTCTTCTCAATCAGACAGTCCTTATAGTCCACACCCAGTGGCGTCTAAAAAAAACACAAATAAAACATGTAAGAGAAAAATGTTCATACTTACTGCTGCTTTCGTTATCAACTAGCTCTTTAGCACACTAACATATGAATAAATATACTGTATAAATGTAAAGGATGGGCAACTTTTAGAGCGGGTTTTATATCCATACTCCTGACACCACTAGCACCTCCTACTGGGTGATGCTGGAAACTGTCTGAAAACAATTTTACTCCAGACATGACAAGTGTGAGGCATAGCGTGCTGCACCAATCCACAAGCATTATAACACTCTGGAAAAAAAAAAACAATGAAGTGCTTCACGTGTTGTGCTGGTACAAGTGAATCAGACACGGCAGTTATCTTATTCCCATGCCTTAGTAAATCATGGCCACGCATAAGGATGTTGATACCATGCCTTACATAGTCGTGGCCATGCCTTAGGATCTAATTCCCATGCCTTAATAAGTTGTGGCCATGCCTTATTATAATTTTTTTAACATGGTGTCACCTTGTAGGCTCTGTATGGAGCAGTTTGGTTGGAATGTGTCAGGCCAGCCACTTCCTGTCTGCCTGCCATGGACGCTAATTCAGTGACTCAAAACTACACTTCCCAGAATCCAACTGTGCTCTCTCCCTGGTTTCTGCCACTGCGTCTCATGAACCCTAAGTGACGTTAAAAGTGGCACACAGTGTTAAATGTAAACAGAAGGGAAGGGAAAGTTATAACGTGAAATCTGCATGTACAGTATGTGCAATATGTTATATTATGCACTTTATAATATAGTATAGTAAATACCCAGCAAGTGCGAGGTGCAAGTGCTACCTGTAAGCAGACCATGAGGAAATATTTATCAAACTCCTTGGGACTGCGGCGCAGGAGGAACATGCCGTCTTGGGCTCCAGCCTTCCTCAGCTTGTGCACGGCAAATTCTGACCTGGAGACGACAAACGTTTAAAAAATATACACCATTAAGTCAGTCAATGGTGGGAAAAACTTCATTGGTCACTTTACTACTTCAGCTATCATTAAAAACATATATTTTTGAAAAGGGAAAGTATTTTTTTAGGTCACTTACGTGATAGGACCATGACAGTGGCTTTCGAGGTCCTGCAGAAGACTGGGTGGAGCAACCTCCGAGCAAAAGTAATGACTGGAGTCTGTGGTCAGTCTGAAATAGCCGTCGATTAGCGATACGAAGGATAGTGCCTCTGCCAGGGTCTGAAATTCAACTTCCTGTTCAGGAGAGACAGTTATGTTAGTTCAGCTGAAGAATTATTGCAGTTTATACCTTACTGATAACTAATCAGCAGTGAAGGTATAGCTAATGTAGCGAGCAATTAATAGACGTTTATAACTCAGCAATTGGCAGTGAAGCTATGTAGCTAATGTAGCAAAAACAATACAAGCTTATACCCTGCAAATCTGCAATGATTCTACGCTCATGTTCTAAGCCAAGCTCATGTACTTAAATACATTAGAAACCGAATCCCCTACCAGTTAGCATGATAGCTTTAAGGCTAATGTATCTTAAAACCAATGAAAGCCTTTACTCCACCAATTAGCACTGAAGCTACAAAGCTACTGTATATTGGAAGAGTATAATCCACTGATTAGCACTGAAAACATGAAGCTAACCAGCAAAGGAAACTTATACATCACAAATGAACACAACGCTAAAGCTACAAGGCTTAACACACCTCTCAGTTATTGGAAGTTTGGCATTATTGGCATTAATTAACACTGGAGTAATGATGCTAATGTAGCTAACAAACAATAGATTCTCATACCATATCATTTAGCACTAGAGCTAAAAAAAGACAAAAGTTAAAGATGAAACATTCTTTTTTTTTAATTTCATTAAGACAACCGTACACAGCATACTTGTGCTGGTTACAGAATACATTTGGCCTCCTATATTAACTCATCCCTGCAGTGTACACACACATACACACTGGTGAGTACACTCAGATCACTCACACAGTGAGGTTGTTACGACACGTGCCCGGAGCAGTGGGCAGCAATGAGGGTTCAGGCCCTTCTCAAGGAACCAACAGTGGTGGACCACCAAACCCGGATATTAAACTTGCAAACTTGTAAATTAACATTTTGCACATATTCTGTGACACTTTTTCATTCCGGCAATTCTGCCCACACCATGGACACACCCCCATCTATGAACACACTCTCAGTCTTGCTGAAGCCTACAACACTATTTTTACAGTTCTACCCTATTTTGTACTAGTAGTTCACTCACTAGTTCATTCATCTACTGTTTATGTATCTTTTGCACTGCTAAATTTAAATTATTATATAACTGTGGATTTGCACTTTCTGTATGGCTGACATCAGTTATCCTCACTTTATGCACATCAACTGGTGTTCACTCTCTATTGTGTTCAACTGCACTATCTCTAACTGCACATCTCTATAATTCTCCATTACACACACACACACTAAAGACTGTACTTTTATACTTTTAATTTTAATTGTAACTTTTATCTATCTATCTATCTATCTATCTATCTATAGAAATGGACCCGTGTTTACACTGAAAATAGGGTTCAGTGCATTTTTAACTAAACAAATTCATTTTAGGATTTGCAGACACCCTGTGTATGTGTGTGTCAGAGATAATCTGTGTGCTGACAGTTAATATCCACTGACCAGGCAGCGGTCGTCCTGTCGGGTCAGAGTGACCATTCGTCCTTCTGCAGGGAGCTGCTCCTGACCCACTCGCTTTATACTGATGTCTGTAATCTGAGGGAAGTCACAGAACGTCTGCCAGTCCTGACAAAACCAACAACACTGAGAGTTAGACAGGTCAGTTAGACTGGTCAGTTAGAAAGTTCTGTAATGGAAGTCCCGCCCATTCAGTCTACAGCAGTTTAGCTTGACCAATGTAGACTACAGTGTGTTAACTCCACCCATGCCACCTACTACAGTTGTATCCCACCCATTCAACCTACAGTAGTGTAGCCCCACTCATTATGCCTATAGAAGTTTAGTCCCACCCATTTAGCCTACATCAGTTCAGTCCCACCCAATCAGCCTACAGTAGTGTAGTCCCATCCTTTATGCCTACAGAAGCTTAGCCCCTCTCATTTAGCTTTGAAAAGTTAAGCCCCATCCATTCAGCCTACAGTAGTTTATCCCAATCCATTTTATCTTACAGCAGTTAGCTCCACCCATAAAGCCTACAGAAGTGTAGCCCCACCCATTACAATGAAAGTAAAGTTTAGCAACATTTACTACACCTATAAAAGTTTAGCCACACCCATTCAGTCTACAGCAGTTTAGCCTGACCAATGTAGACTACAGTGTGTTAGCTCCACCCATGCCACCTACTACAGTTGTATCCCACCCATTCAACCTACAGTAGTGTAGCCCCACTCATTACGCCTATAGAAGTTTAGTCCCACCCATTTAGCCTACATCAGTTCAGTCCCACCCAATCAGCCTACAGTAGTGTAGCCCCACCCATTATGTCTACAGAAGCTTAGCCCCACTCATTTAGCTTAGAGAAGTTAAGCCCCATCCATTCAGCCTACAGTAGTTTATCCCAATCCATTTTATCTTACAGCAGTTAGCTCCACCCATAAAGCCTACAGTAGTGTAGCCCCACCCATTACAGCGAAAGTAAAGTTTAGCAACATTTATTTTACCTATAAAAGTTTAGCCACACCCATTCAGTCTACAGCAGTTTAGTCTTGACCATTCAGCCTACAGTAGTGTAGCCCCGCCCATTATGATTACAAAAGTTTAGCTTCACCTTTACAGATAACAGCAGTTTAGCCCCACCCTTTGAGCCTACAGTAGTGTATCGCTGCCCATTATTCCTATAGAAGCTTAGTTCCACAAATTCAGCCTACAGCACTTTAGACCCACCCAATCAACCCACCCATTTAGGCAACAGAAACTTAGCTCATGTAGCTTAGAGAAATTTAGCCCCACCAATTCAGCCTACTGCAGTTTAGCCCCACCCACTCACGCTGAAGTTATTAGGTGTGTTTCAACCCAGAATGCTAAATGACTGAGACGTAACACAGTGCTGCAAATCAGAACAGAGCTTATTTACATAATACATTTACATCTGTCTTAAAGGTACAGTTCAACCACTGTCAGAATTTTCTCTAGTAGAATATCTCCTAAATTGTTTATGAAAACTTTGATTTAGCTACCTGGCCCTCCTCGGCACGTGTTTGGATTCCTCCCTCTCCAGACACTCTGACCACAGTGACCGACTGCGTGCCGGAGCGCTGCAGCCACCTAGTGAAGCGTTCTGATCCGTAATTGGGCTCCACAGCGCTCAGCTCCATCAGATACTTCAGCTTCAGGCTGCGCTCTCCGGCCGAACACTGACCCAGCTTCTGCAGGAAGCGCTTCAGAGTCTTTCGGATCTGATATCGGGCCAGACGGCTCATTCTCTGGATGTCCTCTCGGTGCGTCTTTGGCAGACATGACTTATAGCTGTAAAACATGAAGATATGATTTATTGGAAACACGATAACATGGGTGGTGGAGGAGAAGCTGAATCCTTATACAATGGCTTCTTTAAGGGTTCTTTAAGGGAAATTTACAAGTTCCCAAGTAAGAAATTCTATCTAAAACACCAGTACAAGTCTAAATCCTACTCATAAAGTCGGGAAAGCCTCAACAATGCCAAGCTTAGAATCCAAGATGGCTGTCCCACACATTCTTAATCCTTGTGTGGTGTTCATATTTTTGTTACTCGTTTACATTGTTACTTGTATTTAATTCAGCAAAATTAAGCAATTTTACATTAAAATGCTTTACACATGCTTGCTTCACCTAAATTGCAAGCAATATAAACAGCTTACATGGTTAATATTTGCCCTTTACCTTTCTTATGTTACATTTCTTTCAAAAAGTGCTACTCTTATTTTATTAGTTTTTTAATAAAATGTAACAGAAAATGAATTAAACTCAAGATATGAGTAGAAAATTTGTTTAGTTTCAAATGTACAAATAAAGCAATGTTTATTAACCCGTTGCCAAACATACTGTATGTAATATAAATGTGTAGGGGGGGGTACAGTGTGTGTTTATCGAAAACGCGTTTTGATATATGTTTCTCACAAAAAATTAGCCAATGCTAATGAGTCTGAGTTATATTTGAGTTATATAAAATATTTTTTAGTATCATTTGATGAAAAATGAAAACCCGAACACCACACAAGGTTTAAAAGCAGTAAAAGCAGTAGTACTGTCCACAAAGTGCTGTCTAACATCTACAGTATCTGTGGACGTGTTTCCATGCTGTTTGTACGCATGTACATAATACTGAGGTGTTCAGAGTACCTGACGGTCTTGCACACTTCTCTGGGGCTGCGGTTCCTCTCCTTGGCCTGTCTCCACAGATCCAGCACGGCCAGGCCCAGACACTCCTGCATAGCACCGAGCGGAGGATTCACCCCGCCACGGCCGGACACGAAGTCACTCCGAGACTGCAGAACCAGTACAGACCATTTTAGAACCGGCACAGCATTATTGGCAGCTGATAACTTAAAGGAACTCATGGTATGTGATTATAGTTTGGTAAATTAGGATAAATATCAATTGCAAAGGTTTTGGGTCACTAAGGTTCACCCCCAACACCTATGTTATCTAATCCAGGGGTTCTCAAATGCTTAGTAACACAAAACTCCTTGATGGGGACACTTCAATGAACCAGCATCAATTCATCATACTGTTGTTATTGTTTTTATAGTGCAAAAACATTATTATTCAATAAAATAATTTTACTGTCAAATAAATGGACACCAAATGACAGACCCAGAATCTTTGGTTTGGTTCAAGGAATTTCGGGGGTAAAAGTTTGTGCACCCCACTTGGAACAATGTGGCATACCAAAACAACCTCCTATAAGAAACACCCTAGAAACCACCTAGCAACCATGCAACTAGCACCCTGTCCACAGCAAGGGTCCTGGGATTCTGTAGGGACTACTTAGCACACAAATACAATACCTACTTCTTTTTAACTACATCCCACATCAATGTTTATATTAAGCTCTATCCAGATGGGATTAGTTTCTCAGGGGGACGTCTGTGAAAAATATTTCCCATTTCTACTGTTTTAGTGAACTAAAAAAACAGCGAACTGAAAAAAATAAACTGAAAAAACAGGAGGACCAGTGAGTTTTTTTGGCTTTCTCAGTGGCATGACATCACATTAGTAGCCCCACCATTTCCACTCTCTGTTGTGTTTACATGGATATCCATGGAAACGTGCACCCAAAGTGTAATTACAGTGCATGTCAGTGGACAAATAGCTATTTTGTTAAACGCGAGGTGATGAATTTCAGAGATGTCAGTCCGGACAGGAATAAAATTACCAGAGAGTTTAGCGAAAAACAGTACGTAATTCAGCCTGTAATTTTCTCATGGTCGTTCTGGATGGGAATAAAATCACAGACGACCCCTCATAAAAGAGAAAATTACCCCCTGAGGACCCCCTGAGAAACGAATCCCGTCCGGATAGGGCTTTAGTTGAGTTAATAAAAATCACGGACCCCATCAGGACTTGTGTGTGTGTTTGCGTGTCTGTGTGTGTGTGTGTGTGGGTGGGTGGGTGTGAGATGTACCTGAGCAAACAGGTAGTCGATGACGCAGTAGTCCAGCACAGCGCAGATCCTACCTGTGGTCAGACTGTAGCGGTACGAAGCTTTGGACCCCTCACCAAACCAGCTGGAGAAGAAAAACCTGCACACACACATACAAAACTTTAATGGTTACAACACAGTGTTCCCTATAAACACTGGCTACCTTTGTAAAAAAAAAGTAATATATTTAATTAGAATAATAGTGTATTTGAACTATATGTGGAATAATTTAAGTATATTTTTCTATTTTATAAGGTTTGGTTGTGCTAATTTTGTACTGGTGATGCTTTTCACTCTCAAAGTGTAGTTTTAACTTAATGAAATTTAAATGTGTTGGAGTTATTTGACAGAGTTTGACCAAATAAACCCAATAAGTACTGGCCAACTGCACAGAGATTAAACTAGCTACTAGTTTAGATTAAATTAAACTCCGCCCAATTGCATACAAACATACTTAAATTGTACTTAATAGTGTTGAGAATAGCATTTGACTAGCCTACTCAGTATAAATGTAATGACAGCTTATATTTATATTTTAGTTACAAAGTAGTAATTAAGTACAAAATAGTGGTTCCAAAATAAAATAACTTAACTACAGACCTAATTCAGCATAATTTACGTATACTTTTTTTTTTCACATGAACGACAGACATACAACCTCAAGCTGTACATCATAGGACAGGAAATAGTATTGTCTATCATACTTTTAGCATAATTTTTTTTTTTAAACCAAAGAACACTGCACTGATCTGTGGAATATGTGTGTACAGTGTGCACTGCACTGTCCACTGTGGGAGGTAAATGCTTTCTATGACGTATTCTTGGTACACATGTGGCACCTCACTACAGCTCCCATAATTCATCTGGTCTCACCATGAGCACGCTCTGGCCAGAAATATTGTGACATATTAATATATAGATATGTGTAGAATTTATAATACATATAAAATATAGTGTATTTGTTGTTTAAAACCTGTGTGTGAGTGTGTGTGTTTGGTGTGTGTGTGTGTGTTTGTACTTACCGCACTCTATAGTGGACAGTAATGTTTTCCTCACTCTTGAAGACGTGGGTCGGTGGGTACCAGAATGAAAGGTCTTCTGATGCCAGAGCGAACAGGTGATGAAATACAGGTAATATACCTGCAGCAGAGCCAGCATGCAGTTATTAATACAGAAAACAATAATACTGAAAATACAAAAACGACAATACTAATAACAATATTGACAGTAATATTAAAAATAAAGTGCTGTGTATTAAATGGTGCCCAAAAAATATATATATATTTGACAAATGTTGTGAAACGAAGACAATAAAGATGTAAAAAATGGTATATTTTTAAATAATAGTTATAAACTATAGTTTATATTGTCGTATCAAAACAATGTATTTTTAACAGTAAAAACTGAACAAGCGATAACATTTTTGCTGTATTAAATACTGTAGATAGAGTGCACTACACACTATTAAAGCCAAAACAGGTTTTAATCATATTCACCATATTCTCATCAAAACTAATGTTTATATATTAATAATACAAAAAAAACATGTCAATATTATGATCAGGATTAATAATTGCATGCACTGTCTGATAAAGATTAACTTCAAAGATCTTTAAAAAAAAAAAGAATTATTGTCTATAAAAAATATAGCCTGTTTTTTGTTTATTTGCAGCAGTACCCAGTCTTTTATAAATAAATATACATTTATGTGACACTGGAATATTTTTTTTATTATGTTCTAATAAGCTGTTCCTTTAAAACTAAGATGAGCTTGATGAGCACAGCTTGTTAGCACAGTTAGCCTAGCATCTCCCGTTGTAAATGGGTTGTTAATGAGCTTCTTACCGCTGTTCTTGGCGGCGAGGACACAGATGCTCTCAGCGGTCACATGACCGGCGGGTATGGAGAGTGTGCTCTCGCTCTTGGACGTGGGGCAGTAGTACAGCTGGACGGTCACGGCAGAGTCACAGCTGGACTTGTGACTTCCTGCTCGTTCACTGTTCACCAGCGGCATCGTCTCCTCCTCACTCACGTCCATCTGCAGAACCAACATAAACACAGTGTAACACCTTAAACCCTTAGTACCTGTACTTGTACCTATACTAGAACTTAAACCCACACTTTTGCCCATACTTATACCTGTACCCATATTTGTCTTTGTACCATACTTGTACCTGTATAACATTTTATTTTTGCATATTTTTGTATATTTTGAATATTTGTCTCATCTATAATTTTCAAAAGAATTACAGTTTTGCAGTCCAGTTTTTTTTATCCCACACGATAAAACCCACTGGCTTAAGTAATTTGCAGGTGGTTGTTTGTGAAGTTACTAGACCGTTGTTAGGCTTTCCATGATGTTTCCAAACAGCTGATTCCTCCAGAATCCACCTTATTCACCTTATAGTTAGTTGCAGTGGCTAACTAACTTAGTGACTGTAAAAAAATACCTTGTAGCTTGTCTAACTACAGTCCTTCTTACAGGCTTCACTGAACTATCTGTCCACAGTATCTTTCTTCAAGTTTCACATTCTAATCAGTGTCATAAAGAAACACTTTTCTACAAAAAGTTCTGAACTTACTTTTGTGTCCATGTTAATCTGTATGATCAAATCAGACATAAAATGAATGTTAAAACGACCCTTAAATATAGACAAATACAGTTCAGATAAGCATGCAAGTTTACACTACTCTTGCAAGACCACATACCCAAGGGAGGATATTAAATAGCTAGCTAAGCAGGCTACTCTAAAGAGCTAAAAAAAAAAACACAGACGTAGGAGCGAAAATGAATGAAAGCCCAGAACAACATTTGCTGAATTACAGTTAATCAAGAAATCATTTTTTTTCTGTGCTTCTGTTTAAAATTAGTTAAATCCAACCAAAGGTCATTTTACAACCTAAACATGTTACTCTACATTGCATTTACTATTGTTAAAAAATATATATGCATGCAATGTTTGAATTGTATACATATGACAAAAACTAAACATTTATCACCTAATATTTAAAATAATAAAAACAACAGATTTGGTTATTATTATTATTATTATTATTATTATTATTATTATTATTATTATTATTATTATTATTAATAAAGTTTTCTTGGTTTTAACTTTAATTAGAAAATGAAAATACCCAAGGTACTTTAGCAAATCTCAAATTCAACACCCAGCCTAACCTGTAAGAAATAAGGGAAAAGATTTCAAACCATTGTGTCATTTTTATCCAGCTATTTCTGATATTGGCTGGGAAAATAAGCAGTTCAGGGTAAATTAAGTTATAGCTGGAAAAATGTTTTTTTGCTAGCCTGCTGTGTCTCTGCTAACATTCATCTGACTAAATTGGCTGGGTAATATTAATATAGCTAGCCTTAGCTAGCTAGCTAGCACAGTAACATACATCTGAAGCAGAAATGGTGATCTCTACTGATATTCACACTGATAAATCCATTCACAGTAAAGAAGTTTATTTAGGAACGCAGCAGTGAGGCAGCTTTGCTAGTACCCAGCAGTACATCACTACTTCCATACCCCTCAGCCTCATTTTGGTAGATGATGGTGATGTAGGGGAATAAATTATATGGTATTGTAAGTGGTTGATATGGGGATTCCAAGAAACTGCTGTGCTGTTTTGAGTGGTTGGTGTTTCTAAGCAGTCTGAAAGTGGTTTTGCTGTTGTGCCTCTAAGCAGTTGCTATGCCATTGTAGGTGTTAGCTGCCTTGTCATTGGGTGTTAATTAATAGAATACACTTTTAAAGGATTTGGCAACCCTGGAAAAGGCCTAGGACTCAAATCTCATCTGAGCCTCAGACCAGGCCTTTTACTGCAGCTAATTATGGAGAGTGATGTTCTTGAGGAGCATCTCGAGGGGATTGTGGTTATTATCTCTCTATTGTTAGGTCTTTTTCTGCACAGCTGAGCTTCAGTCAGTCTGTATATCCATCATTTTAACATTCATCCGTCAGCAGAGCTTGCGATCAGTGCCAGTCAGCGTGTAATTTCTGGTAATTCTGGTTTCGCTTTCTGGTCTGGACTTTTCAGGGCCTTTTTATTTGGTGTGGTGAATTCCCAGAGTCTACAATTACACAGTTTAACATGAGTAACATAGCTCAGAACTGTGCAGCTGATCTAAATGTAAAGGTTAAACCTGGGTAAGAACATCTTGTTCCTCTGCTGTCGGGGTGAAGGAAGTATAACGCAATAAATAAAGTGAATCTGTCATATTCATCACACATACACTTCCTTTCACTCGCTACTCCAGCTGTGATAAACAATTACATAATATTTTTTGTTTCTCCTATATGTCTATCTATCTATATATCTATCAGACTATCTGGCTGTCTATCTATCTAAATTGTAACCAAAAGTGTTAATCTAAAAAGGTTGTATATTTATTTTTATTTTTTAAATTTAATCTGCCAAATTCACATTATGGAAAAATTTACCTAACATGTAATAACCTTCATATTTCATATCTTATACAAAATGAATTATACTATTGTAATGCAGAATATAAAAATACTGTTCAGTATACCCCTACAGTGCTGTAGTTTAACTCTATTTCTGAAACACCTCCTCTTAAACCCCATTAGAACTCATTAAACTCTGATAAACCTCATTTAACCCCAGTAAACACAGAATAAAACTCATTTTAAACTTCAATTAATCTCAATAAACACCATTAAAACCAATTAAACTCCAATAACCCTCAATAAACACCACTTAACTCCAGTAAACACCACTAAAACCTATTTACCTGCATAAACCTCTTTTTAAACACCACTAAAACCCAGTAACCCCCCACTTAACTTTATTAAACTTCAGTCTATCTCATTAAATACCATTACACTCAAATAAGCCTCAATAAACTCCATTAAACCCCAGTAAACAACGACCAAAACCCAATAACTCCCATTTACATCTTTAAACACCACTAAAGCCCATTAAACTGCAAAAAAACTCAATAAACTCTACTTAACCCATGTAAACCCAAGCTTTAATCTAATTAAACACCCTTAAACCCCATTAAACCCTCACTTATTCTAATAAAACTTCAATAAACTTTATAAAACACCATTAAACTCAATTAAACCTCCAATTAACCCAACTGAACTTACTTCAATACATATCATTAAACCTTATTAAACCTCAGTAAACCCCCTACTTAACTATATTAAACATCAATCAATCTCATTAAACACCATTAAAACCCATTTACATTACATTACATTACATTACATTTCATTTGGCAGACGCTTTTGTCCAAAGCGACTTACAATAATGAAGTACAAAAGTAATAGGAATTTAGATAGCCCATTTTTAGATAGGGCTTAAAGGAGGTCGAAGGGAAATAAAGGGATAGAGGAGTAGAGGAGGGGAAGAAGGAAATGGGGTTAGAAGTAGTTAGTGTGTTAGAGGTGTTAGGAGAGTAAGTGCTCTTTGAAGAGCTCTGTCTTCAGGAGTTTCTTAAAGATAGCGAGAGATTCTCCTGATCTGGTAGTGGAAGGTAGTTTGTTCCACCATTGGGGAACTCTGTATGAGAACAGTCTGGATTGCTTTGTGTGAATGTTTGTTTGGCAAAGCGAGGCGACGTTCATTGGAGGAGCGCAGCGGCCGGGAGGTAGCGTAAGCCTTCAGGAGTGAGTGCAGGTAGGAAGGAGCCTGTTCTGTCACCACCTTGTAGGCGATTGTAAGAGTTTTGAATTTGATGCGAGCATCAACTGGTAGCCAGTGGAGCTCAATGAGCAGCGGGGTGACATGTGCCCGTTTTGGTTGGTTGAAGACCAGACGTGCTGCTGCATTCTGGATCATTTGGAGTGGTTTTACTACGCAGGCTGGGAGGCCAGTTAGCAGGGCATTGCAGTAGTCAAGGCGTGAGATGACAACTGCTTGTACCAGGAGTTGGGTGGCATGTTGCGTCAGAAACTGTCTAATTTTCCTGATGTTATAAAGCGCGAAGCGGCAGGATCGAGCAACCGAGGCCACAAGGAGAGCTGGTCATCAACCATAACACCCAGGTTCCTAGCAACCTTTGTCGGTGAGAGAGAGAGAGAGTCGATGCTTATAGAGAGGTTGTGTTGAAAAGATGGTTTTGCTGGTATGACCAGAAGTTCAGTCTTTGAGAGATTTAATTGAAGGTGATGCTCCTTCATCCAAGAGGATATGTCATTTAACTCCAATAAGCCTCAATAAACACAATTAAACCTCAGTAAACCTCCATTAAACCCAATTAAACTTCAATACATCTTATAAAACACCAGGAAACACCATTAAACCCCCACTTAACCCAATGTAACTTCAATAAATCTCCTTAAACCCCATTAAACCTCAGTGAACCCCCTACTTAACTATATTAAACGTCAATCAATCCCATTAAACACCATTAAAACTCATTAAACTCCAATGAACATCAATAAACACAATTTAACCCCTGTAAACCCAAGCTTACACAGTTAAATCACATTGAACATAATTAAATCCTATTAAATCCCCACTTAAACCCAATTAAACTTCAATAAAACTTATTAAACACACTATTAAACACAGTATTTACAAAAGTTGTTGAGGAAGTAGAGTAAATCCAGCTGTTTACCTCTGGTCGCTGTGATGGTAGAGCTTGTGTTTATGTTAAGTTAGCGAGATGGCGAGAGCTTCCTGTACGCTGTGATGGCTGTGTGGGGGAGGAAGATGAGATCGGCTGGTTTCCGGTGGCAGCGTAGGTACTACCTCTGGTTCAGACACCCTCTCATACCTGCAGCTCCATTCAGTCTGTACTTCAGCCCTGTGAAATCAACCGTCCTCAAACTACTGAAACCACCACGATTATCCTCTACCGACTCTCACTTCCTTCTTACTGTAAACTACAGCTGATCTTTAAAGGTTTTCTCAAACCCACACTCTGAACAAGTTCATCCCAAACTCTCACTCTGAATTAGTTCATCTTCACCTTCACTCATAATAGATTAATCTTGAACACCCACTCTGAACAAGTTCATCTCAACCCCCCATTCTGATTGAGTTAATCTCAAACCTCCACTCTGAATGTGTTTGTCTTAAACCCCAACTCTGAATGAGTTAATCTCAAACCCCCACTCTGAACTAGTTCATCTCAAACAAACCCCCACTCTGAAAGAGTTCATCTTAAACCCCAACTCTAAAAGAGTTCGTCTTAAACCCCCACTCTGAATGAGTTAATCTCAAACCCCCACTCTGAACGAGTTCATCTTAAACCCCCACTCTGAACTAGTTCATCTCAAACAAACCCCCACTCTGAAAGAGTTCATCTTAAACCCCACTCTGAAGGAGTTCATCTTAAACCCCCACTCTGAAAGAGTTCATCTTAAACCCCACTCTGAAAAAGTTCATCTCAAACCCCACTCTGAAGGAGTTCATCTTAAACCCCCACTCTAAAAGAGTTCGTCTTAAACCCCACTCTGAATTTGTTCATCTTAAACCCCCACTCTGAACGAGTTCATCTCAAACCACCACTCTGAAGGAGTTCATCTTAAACCCAGACTCTGAACGAGTTAATCTTAAACCCCCACTCTAATCGAGTTCATCTCAAACCCCCAGTCTGAACGAGTTCATCTTAAACCCCTACTCTGAATAGGTTAATCTCAAACCCCCACTCTGAATGAGTTAATCTCAAACCCCCACTCTGAATGAATTCATCTTAAACCCCCCCTCTGAATGAATTCATCTCAAACCCCCACTCTGAATCAGTTCATCTCAAACCCCCTTTTGAAGGATTGCTTATTATACTACATTATTAGGTATTAGATATAGTTTTTTTACATATAGTATTACTGCTTTTATCATTTTAAAGTGTGTAATCAATGATTTCCATCATTTAAACAATATATTATTTTAAAATAAAGACAAAACAAGCTTATGTAAATACAAGCCTAAGTATATATTACAGTACTGTTAGAGTGTGTGTGTGTGTGGGTGGGGGTTAATAGAAGTAGAAGCTGTGGTTTCCTCTTGGCTCTGAGTTTTAGTTTTTGCTCATTTCCGCTTTATGAAAAAAAGAAAAAAAGAAGTGGTTTTCTGTGAAACCGAACAGAACAGTCCTCGTTATATAACTCCATCATGCAGCGTTTAGACACTGTGAAGACAGAGTGTGTCTCCAAACTATGTACTAATTACCACCACTAATTAGTGTTTAAGTACTCTATTTTTGCATTATAAGGCACATTTAAAATCCTTTAATTTTTTCAAACATCGTCTGAGCGCCTTATAATCAAATGAACCTTATATGTGAATTTTACCAGTCAGGTATTAAGAAGCAATAAAGCCACTCCGCTGAAGTGCAGCATTATATAGGGAGTTTAACTGAAGTTTCTTCAGGTTGGAGCAGCATTAGCATTAGCCGCTAACCGCAGCACTAGCTTGTTACCTGTTCAGAGGTGATTAACGTTATACCTGACTGTAGTTTGCGTGTTTATCGTGTTTAAATAAGCTACGAGGGACAAACCGCTAGCTAATATCACCCTGGGTTACCGGATCACTCAGCCTTCCTCAGTGCTATCGACCGGCATTTACTAGCGCTAAGTGCTCCTAAGAGCTGCTAACCACGGCTAGCGCTGCGGCTAACCTCGCAGTTGAAAATGTTGGAAATCTAAACTTACTGTAAATAAACAGAAGCGCTTTACTCACCCAAATAAACAGTTTTCAGGAGAGAAATATACTTAACAACATGGCAACTCTAGGGTGACCAAACGTCCGTATTTCCCGTTTTTTTTTTTTTTTTTTTTTTCAAAAAGTGAGGAAATGTCTTGGTTTTTAAATTACCTTCAAAATTGGACCATTAAATTTACAGGCACTAGGGCACTGCGCACGGTGCTGCGTGTGACATAATCCCTGAGCCGCCTCAGTGAGAGCAGCCCTGTTCTTAATCAGAATGTAGACAGTGTGACTGTCAGTCAGTGCTGTAAATATAACTGTCTTCAGTGTGACACGAAAAAAAACATTGAATGTAACTCACACAGTCTCAGTCAGTCTCTCACCACATTCACCACGTAGCCTGTCACTCACCTCCTCCACAGAGTCTGCCTCTTTGTAAAAAGCTAAATATCTATTGAACCATTTATCAATTTGTCTATGATAGCTTTAAAAATAAAGAAAGCGTAAAAAAAAATATAAAATAAAGCAAACAAAAACCCTAAAAAAAACGTAAATTAACACTTCCGGCTAACTGCTGCTCTAACATATTTAGGATGTTTTTTACTCACTTTTTTCACTCCCACGACCTTAATCCTTTACAGCTTCAAAAACATGAATTATGCAAATTAGGTGTTGACGTCATTTAGCGACAACGACTCCCCCCCCCCCCTCCCCCCCAAACCAAACACAAAATGTGCAGAAAAAGTTTGACCAGCATGTCCAATTAGAACTAGGGTGTCCAGTCTTTTTCACATGACTGGGTAAAATATTTTAAATATTCCACTCAAATATTCGAGGCTCTTTGATGTGCTGGTGGAACAAACTGTTCAGGTGTGGTGGTGATTAAGGGTCAGGTGTTTGATGTGGTGTGTAAAAGTGAAGTGTGGAATTTTATTGAAATTAATTCAGTTTATCAGAATAATCTGGATTCAGATGCTGAAGCTGCAGGTGGGGAACAGGTGCACAGAGTTACTGAAAGATTACACACACACACACACACACGCTGCTTTGAGACCCAGTACAGGAATGATATTCGGAATGTGTGATACAGCAGTGAAACAGAGGGGTTTAATATTGGCTGTTATGCAAGAGCCAGTCCAGTTTTGTATTATATATATATATATATATATATATATATATATTAAACCTTATCACATATGTGTATATGTTAAACCTTATCACATAACTGTTCATTCGCCCAGTCCACACACTCATATCTGGAAAATAAAAGTCGTGTTTGAATTTACTTGCATTGTGATGTCACAAAAAAACACAATTTACATCCATACTTCCATACACATTGTAAAAAAGGGTTTATCTATATGTTTGACATATAGAAAAAATATATATTACTCATTATTCAATAATAATAAGACAAATTGCTTCTTACAACATTCTACTACTTTCAGATACTAGGATTTCTCATTTTGAGAAACTTTCTCTTTTGAGAAACTCTTGTTGAAACTATTGTCTCAACTTTGAGATACTATGTCATTGTTTTTTAGCGAATGTCTCTTTGTTTTCAGATCTCTGTTTTATCTCTGTTTTTGAGACACTATCTCTTTGTTTAAGGCATGATCTCTTTGTTTTGAGACACTATCTCTTTGTTTTGAGCCTCTATCTCTTTGTTTTGAGACACTATCTCTTTGTTTTGAGCCTCTATCGCTTTGTTTTAAAACACTTAATATATTTTATATCATTATTTTAATATATTTTCTCATTGTTTTGAAAAAAAAAAATGTCTTTGATTTGAAAAACTATCTTGTTATTTTTGAGACATTATATCTTTGTTTTGAGACACTATCTAATTATTGTTAATATACTGTCTCATTGTTTTAAAACAATATCTCTTTTTTTTATCTTGTTATTTCTGAGACACTATCTCATTACTCTGAAACTTTTCCCCGACATTCTGAAATGATGCCCAATCAGAACACATGATTTGGCTCTCAAACAAAAAGTCTGACTGTTGGAAAGGAATAGGTTGAGTATAAAAGCAGACATTAGATTTTATTTTAAAACATTGAAGACATTTGTGAATCTGGTTTACAGCACACATTCTCACTCTCAAAGAACAGAACCACGTTTCGGATCTTCCTGGTTGATATTGAATACGATCTTCTCCTGCTCTTTCTCAGGGTTGAGAGGGATTGTGGGCGGGGTCATTGTGTCGCTCTGGGGAAACAGAAGCAAAATTGATCACAGTGTGAACAGGCAGAGAGATATTAAAGTGGTTTGAAGGTTCAGGTGTGAATGTACCATGTTCTCCTGAGGAACATGCCGAGTCTTGGGTTCCAGATCCCACCAAATCAGACCCGGACGGATCGAGCTTCTTTTAGTCGGTCCTTCAAAAACATCATCACAACAGTCAGTCATGATTAATCACATTATAAGATACAGTTAGTTGTGATTAATCACCTTGTTTTCTGCGGACAATCACAATTAATCTAATTTGTTTATTTGCTCAATTTTAACCCTATTGAAAGTTCTGCGGTTGGCTCATCTGCTAGGCTGATATTGGCCACCAGAGGTAGACAAAAATGACAGGAAAAAAAGTACAAATTTAAATGATAATCATTTTGACACACAGTTTAAATTTAGTTACATACAGCAGGTCATTTAACCCTCAACAGAACCTCCCATGGCCTAACCAAAACAAATCGGCTATTTAAAATAAAAACAATCACCACATAAATAATAAATGTATTATTCTCTCAGTCCTGACTCTGTCAGTCTAACTGCTCTGAACTCTGAACTACTTAACAAAGACTCCACTTCCCAGCATGCACTCAACAAAGACTTCCCTCACTCTGCTGATCACGTGCTGATTGTTTCCACCTGGCCTGTCTTAAATAAATACCCCAGTTTTTGCTCTGTTCCCAGCCGAGTATTGAAACTAGTTATCTAGTTCTTCTAAAACACATGTCCTTTGTTTATTGCCTTTGTTACTGACTCGTTTTTGTTTTTAGGATGCCCTCTCTATTGTTTATTTCCGCTGTCCATCCATTTTTGTATTTTTTACCACATTTTTGCCTTTGCCCTCTCCTTGCGGGATTTATAGTGTATGACCCTGTTTTTGCCTGACAGCTCTCTGGTATGTTGTTTATATTTGCTGTCATATTGTTACTGACCCTGCCTGTCCCTTACTACTCCTGTAAGCCAAGCCCCTTTATTAATAAACTGTGTGATTGGTAGCTGCAATTGGTGTCTGTTGTGTGTCTAGCCAGCGAGACACAATACTCGCCCAACATGCAGACGATGGATACATCAGGCAAAAATTGAGGTTCGAAAACAAAAACAAGGCAGTACCAAAGGCAATAAACAGGGGAAATGCGTTGTAAAAAAGCTAGATAACTAAATTTGAACTGAGGGGTATTTATACTAGACAGGCCAGGTGGAAACAATCAGTAACTGGGGGAGCGGGAACACCATAGCGTCACATGTTCAGCAGAGTCAGCGAGGTCAGGTGTAAGTGCATGCTGGGAATTGGAGTCTTTAAGTAGTTCAAAGTCAAGAGCAGGCAGACTGACAGTGTCAGGACCTACAAATTCCTTCAGCTATTTTTTTATAATCCACCAGCTGGACTGTTCTATGCCAAGAATGGGTTTCCCAAAAGGTTCTTAGCACTAAGGTGCTTAGGTGGTTCTTAAGATTGATTAAGGTTGAGCAAGCTTCACACTGAGCACTCTCTCTCTTCTCTCTTTTAATACTAAGGTGCTTTTTTGAAACTGGGCCCAGACCAATAAGTCAGCTTGGCTTTTTTACTTTGTAAAACATAAAAAGAAGAAAAAGAAATATGGCCGACGCCCCCTAATCATCATAGTTTTATGCAGGTAAATGCGACTAAGCGGTTCTCACCTGTTAAACAGCTGACCACCAGTCCCACTAGAACAGTCACACTGGTGGATAAGGCTCCGAAGTACAGGTAGGACATGGAGTAGAAATCCTGAAGCCCATGCTGACTAAACATGAAGAGAAGATGTCAGACAGAAGCTGTCATATATTTCATATATTGTAGCTTTGTCAGAGTTTTACTGTACTGGAGGAGTCTGTTATCTTGTCTCTGAGTTTGAAGGACCTATAATTGGCGAACTGGGGAACTGTAATAATACAGAAAAGTACAAAATTACAGTGCTTAGAGCAACATATGCTGGCTTTAATACCACAGTGGAGTTTAGAAATATATCTACTCTAATGGGCTTGGTGATCTGGAAGTGAGGTGTGTTGAGGTAAATTTCAGGCGTATTGCTTTCTTGGCAGTGGAAAACATAGGTGCTCCACTGACTGATTTAAACCCTGACAACAGTAAACGGTCAGATGTTCATTCCTATCTTGGCACTCCCGCTTGTTACACACAGCAGTGCAAAAACACAACTTTTACATTACCAATAAACAGAATACAGAAAAAAATAATATTACTCTTCCTGTAAATGACCTGCTTGCGTACCTATACAGTGTGAATAAGCAGCTTAGTTTCCTCTGCTGAGAAGCACAGAAGCACTGCGCAGTTAAAATATCAATCTGCCAAAGTCAGAGCACAGCTGGCTCTTAAATGGAATGGCAAGAGATATGCTGATTGGTTTATTTCACCTTGTGCCCAAAACACACCCATGGTTAATGAAGAGAATTAGTACATGCCTTTTCCAAGTTTCGAGCCACACAAGTTGTACTTTTCCTGTCGTTACGATAGAAAAGACTGTGCGGGGTGCAGTTTGCGGCTAAAATATATCGCTAAAATATGATCTGGGAATTGGGGGGTGGGACGAGACATTTTGGGGGTCAAGCCATTTATGCTACATACCTGAAATTAGTTTTTGCAAGGTGTGTTGTCTGAAAAGCAGTCCACAAACTTTTAATGGTCAGTGTTCACTTTGTCTCACCTGTGGTGTTGTGGGTGGAGGATGGATAATGCCGGTGATGTAGGTGAGGGTGTGGGGGTGTGTGTAGTGTTAGCTGTAGGGCAGTGGTCGGCGTTGGTGGGTAACACACCCATCCTCTGTCGGGTCGGGGGGTAGACAGAGCTTCCAATAGCCAGCCAAACTGCCAGAGTAAAACCTACAGCCACGCCCCCAAACACACCCTGCAGGAAGGGAAGAAGAAGACAGGAAGGGAATAAATATATTATAAAATATCTGAACAATGGCTTGTTGATTTGGTACATTTTTACTCCACATTATGCACAACTGAGGTCAGTAATAATTGGACTGGCTGTTTCTTACAGGTTTGTTGGTGGCCGGGATGAACATGCCCAGGATGAAAGCCCCCAGCAGGGGGCCGTTAACCACGCCCATAACTGTGAATGAGCCCTGCCAATCAGAACAGCAGGAAAGAGACTTGAATACCAGGCAGCAAAACCCTGGTGTACACTGGATTTACTGGAATGGTCATTGAGCATCTAAAAAAAAGTTGCTATAAAAGTTACTTTATTTCAGCAAATTCAGTTCAAAATATAAAACTCATATATTATATAGATGTATTACACAAAAAGTGATCTATTTTACGTGTTTATTTATTTTATTGTGGATGATTATGGCTTACAGCCAATGAAAACCCAAAAATCGTAGAAAATGTTTATATTATATAAGACCAATTGGTACGTTTGGTAGTGTGGGCAGTGTGCCAAGTCCTGCTGAAAAATGAAATCCGCATCTCCATTATCCTTGAATTTATTGGTTTCTAATACTGTTATGTACAGATTTATCAATGTTGTCCATGGGTGTCTCGTTTTTTCAGTGGGTTTGTCATTGTTTTCTAGGGGTTTACCATTATCTGTGGGTTTATCAATGTTATCTATTATGTGTCTATCATTGTTATCTAAGTTTATTGTTGTTTTGTATGGGTTTCTCATTCTCATTGGGTTTATAATTGTTGTCTATGGGTTTCTCATTTTCAGTGAGTTTTTCTTTTGTCATCGTTTTCAATGGTCTAACCATTGTTGTCTAGGGCTTTACCATTATCTGTGGGTTTATCATTGTTGTCTATGATTCTATTATTGTTATCTATATTCTACCATTGTGGTCTAATGGGTGGGTTTATTATTGTTGTCTATGATCTACCATTTCTGTAGTATCATCATTGTTGTCTGTGAGTTTATTATTGTTGTCTATGAATTTATTCATTTCTGTTGGTTTACCATTGTGGTCTATTGTTTTATCGTTATCCATAAGCTCATCTTTGTATGTGTGTATGTATCTACCATTGTGTGCATACTGCATTGTTGTTTATGGGTTTATTATTGGTATCTATGGGTTCATCCTTGTTATCTATGGGTTTATCATTTTCAACTATGGTTGTAAGGGGGGGTGGGTGTTGACTGTGTACCTGAAGAACTCCCCAGTCCAGCAGGGAGCAGAGCGCCGCTGTGGTCACACAGCCGACCCCGTACATAAACGCTGTATATCTCACATACAGACACACACACACACACACACACACAGTCAGCAGCAGCACCGCAGTGTAAAACACAGTGATAAGACACAGGAAGTTGGGGGGGTTGTTGTGCTTACACAGGGCTTTGGAGAGCAATATCTGTTTCCTCTGTGAAGAGCCAATCAGAAATGGCTTTAGCAGGTCCTCCATGGTGACCGCGGCCATGGCGTTGATGCTGGTGGAGACCGTGCTAGAAAAAAAACAGATAATTAAATAAAAATGATTATTATTATTGTTATTATTATTATTATTATTATTATTATTATTATTATTTATAATAATAATAATAAACCACTTTACCTCAGAGTCCCGCTGTAGGCACAGGCAAGGAAAAGACCAGGGACACCAGGAAGGTCTCGAAAAATGTCCAGCACCATATATGGCATATACTGCAACATCAATCATACAAACCACCATTCAGAGATTTTTTTTTTATTATCTATGGGTTAATCATTATTTATGGGTTTACTATTAACTACAGGTTTACGTTTAACATGCCATTTTTGTTTTAATAAGACCTTATATTTCAGTGGAAGTCAATTTTACAACATTTCTATTGGTCCATTAATTATTCATTCTCACACAGTGTTAATATTAGGTTTACTATTGGCTGACCTGGTCGGGGGCGGAGATTCTGCCAGATTTCAGAGGGTCGCAGTGTGAATAAAGTGCAAACATCACAATACCACATATAGCAGCACTGCTCACAATCACACACAACCCCAGCTGATTCACAAACAGCGCCCTGAAACACACACACAGTGTGGTTATTACAGTGATGACGAGAAGATGCTGTTTTGATAATTATAAATATTGAAGCTATGATGATGAAAAAGGATGTTATGGTGATGAAACATGAGGACACTGTTATAGTCCCAAATATGGTGATTATTGTGAAGATGAGATTAAGACAGAATGTTATGGTAATGCAAAAGTAGGTTATTTAAGTGATGGTTAAACAGATATTTTGTTTTTTCTCACCACTGTGCGTCTCTCTCTGTCCTGCAGGAGATGTAACGCTGAACCTGAGCCTGATTGGCTGCGTACATCGACAACCACACCATCGTCCCTCCCACCGTAAAACTCCAGAACGAGTACCGCCTCTGTGGGTCCAAACCAAAACTGCAGGAGAGAGAAAGAGAGAATAAAGTGAGAGGCAGATGTAGGGCAGTGTTTTAAAATTAATATTTCTATTATTATCATTACAAAACTCATTAATGTGACTAATGAGTAGGTAGTAGGTTAAAGCTTTACTCATTAAAGTTAATGCGTGATCCATTGGTGGCGATCTCCAGCACCTCGGCCACGCCCCCCACCAGCATAGTACCATGGGTAAAAACAGCGATGAAGCCTGAGAGCATCACCACCACCTGAAACACATCCGTCCACACCACTGCTTTCATCCCCCCCTACACACAGGACACACCCATCATCATCACACTCATCGTCAGCACCCACCCTACAGATAGGACACACCCACCCTTACTGAGCTCATCATCATCACTGGGCCCTGTTTTAGCAAACTAAAAGCGAGTTGTTAACCGCGCACTGTGCAGCTTGATTTAGGGCTATCGTAACGTCGAGAAAAGTACACCTTATAAGCTCAAAACACACAAACGACACAAATGTACTAATTCTCTTAATTAATAATGGGTGTGATAGATAGATAGATAGATAGATAGATAGATAGATAGATAGATAGATAGATAGATAGATAGATAAGGAGGTAGGTAGATAGATAGATAGATAGATAGATAGATAGATAGATAGATAGATAGATAGATAGATAGATAGATAGATAGATAGATAGATGTTTCTCACCAGAGCAGTGTAGAAGGTGCAGATTAAGCCAGTGGAGAAAAGGGACGCCCACATATTCAACCCTGTAGCTGCAACATACACACACACACACACAAACACAAAAATATTTCAATTTTATTATAAAAAAATGAGTTACAGGGGAAAAAATACCCTGGATACTACATTCTATAAAATTGTAAATCAATAAAACACAGAAATAAACGATGAAAACAGAAAAAGAGTAACCATTAATAAATCATTGTGTATGTGTGTGTGTGTGTTTGTGTGTGTGTGTGTGTGTGTGTGTGTGTGTGTTTGTCATGGTGATACAGGTTTCCTTACCCTGGTTGAGAATGAGAGCAGGAGCTAAAATTACGATTCCAGTGTAGAGCAGCTGCAGAAAGAGATGGTGGTGGGTGGAGTTATAAAGGAGCAGATCAACAAAACACAAATTTACAAAGTCATATAATCCATGCTTCTCTATATAGAGTTCTACAGATGTATAGTGTCAGAGACCAAATAATCCAGTCTATTATAGATTAGTGAACAACTCCTCATGTTGTGCTGGTACGAGTGGATCAGATGCAGCAGTGCTGCTGGAGTTTTAAGCACTGTGTTTAATTACTTACTGTCCTTCTTTCTATTAGACACTCCTACCCACACTAGTTGCTCCACCTTGTAGATTAAGTAAAGTTATAGAGATAGAAGCTCTGAATCTGTTGCTGCACACTTTGTGAAAGGAGAATAACAATAAAGTATATGATAACCTTTATGATCAGTGGAGCTGAAAAATGGATAATGCGTGTAAAAACAAGGATGATCCGAGTGTGTCGATACAGTTTACCCTGCTAAACCCACACTATTAATACACTGCCTGGCCAAAACAAGGTAACACCTGGATTTAACTAAGTAAATAACGTGGGGTTAATGTAGTTGGTCAGGTTTAGGTTCAGCAACAGTATGTGCTGAAAGAATGAGGTCAGCTGACTACCTGAATATACTGAATATAGACCAGGTTATTCCATCAATGGATTTATTTTTTCTTCCCTGATGAGCACGGCCATATTCCAAGATGACAATGCCAGGATTCATGAGGCTGGAATAGTGAAAAAGTGATTCAGGGAGCATGAGATCATCATTTTCACACATGGATTGAGAGAGAGTTCACCACAGAGTCCAGACCTTAACCTCATTGAGAATCTTTGGGACGTGCTGGATGGAGAAGAGCTGCTTTGTGCAGCGGTTGGTCAGACTCTACCATCATCAATGCTGCTGCAAGATCTTGGTGAAAAATTAATCCAGCAACACTGGATTGAAATAATAAATCTTGTGACATTGCAGAAGCTTTTCAAAACAATGCTGGTCCAACAAAATATTATAGTGTGTGACCTTTTTTTGGTGGTGATTTTTTTGGCCAGGCAGTGTATTCGTATACAGGATATGCCCTACTGTATATTAGTCTGTAGTAAATGTTGTTGATGCCAAATTTTCCTTACAAATCAATAAAGTCTACAGTCTATAGTTTTGTGTGGAATTACATTGAAGTAGGTAGTTTATCTCACCGTCGCTATTAGAAACTGCAGACTCCCCAGCAGCTGCATTCCCCTGCCAAACCTCATTCTCAGATACTGACACACACACACACACACATCCACACACACACACACACACACACAGAGAGAACGTTTGATCTCATGCTGCAGAGACAGTTTCACTCCTCGTCTCTAAATGATTCTGCTGTCAGCGTGTTCCTCTGATCCCCACAGTGTGATAATCAGCCAATCAGCAGCCGGCCTGAGTCTGTTTACACATTTCACCAAAATAAACACTTTTACCCTGCAATCAGAACCACTGTGATTATATGAGAGCTGTAATTGTTTTAAAGAGCAGTAAAAAAAAATATATAGAACAATTAGCCAAAACATTAGAACCACTGCTAGGTAGTGAATAAGTGAATGACACTGATAAACTGGCTTTAGAGGCTTCTGTAATGAGTTGGATATAGAGGTTCTGGTAGAACTTAAAGTATTTACCCCTACAGATTTCTATTATTTTTGCTTTTTTTATCATACAAACTGATTTTAATATCAGAAAAAGATAATTAGTGGTTTTAAAATGATAATTTAATTTATTAAGGGGAAACAATCTATTTAAACCAATCTAGCCCTGCGTGAAAAAGTGTTTGCCACCTAAATCAATAAGTTGGTTGTGACAAACTTTGTGGCAAATATTGCAATCAAGCATTTGTAATAACTGGCAACGAGTCTTTCACATCTCTGTGGAGGAATGTTGGTTCACTCTTCTTTACTTATTAAATTGTTTTAATTCAGCCATATTGGAGGATTGTCCAGCATGAACCATCTGTTTAACCCTTGTGTGGTGTTCATATTTTTGTTACTCGTTTACTTTGATACTTGTATTTAATTCAGCAACATTAGACAATTTTACATTAAAATGCTTTACACATGCTTGCTTCACCTAAATTGCAAGCAACATAAACAGCTTACATGGTTAATATTTGCCCTTTACCTTTCTTATGTTACATTTCTTTCAAAAAGTGCTACTCTTTTTTTTATTAGTTTTTTAATAAAATGTAAAAGAAAATGAATTAAACTCAAGATATGAGTAGAAAATTTGTTTCAAATTTACAAATGAAGCAATGTTTATTAGCCCTTGGCCAAACATACTGTATGTAATATAAATGTGTAGGGGGGGGGGGGGTGTACAGTGTGTGTTTATCAAAAATGTGTTTTGATATATGTTTTTCACAAAAAATGAGCCAATGTCAATGAGTTTGAGTTAGAAAAAACATTTTTTTAGTATCATTTGATGAAAAATGAAAACGGGTCCCACAGAGCCGAACACCACACAAGGGTTAAATTCATACCACACCAAAACCATTCAGAGTTGGACTTGCTGGTGTGTTTCAGGTCATTGTCCTGCTGCACAACCCAAGTACGCCTGGTCTTAATGTCACAAACTGATGGGATGGACTTTTTTCTTCAGAATTGTCTGGTAGAGAGCAGAACTCATGGTTTTTAATCAATTACAGCAAGTTGTCCAGGCCCAGAAGCAGCAAAATAGCCCCAGACTATCAACCTACCACCACCATGTTTGACTGTTGGTAGGATGTTCTTTCTCTTAAATTATGTGTTCATTTTACATCAGATGTAATGGAACACACACCTTCCAAAAATGTTTGGACAACTTTTCTTTTCCCTAATAAAGGAAATCATCATTTAAAAACTGCTTTTTGTATTTACTCAGGTTATCTTTGTCTGATATTAAGGTTTGTTTGATAATTTGAAAAAATGTAAGTATGACAAAAACAAAAGAACAAAAGGGTGACATTCTATTTTTTTACAGTACTGTACATTTAAATTTAATGCTGGAGACCCCACACATATATTCTATATCTCCCTCATGGGTATATATGCCTTACAGCTACAGTATAAACCCTGTACAGCATGAGTCGGCAATTGTTTGAACTATAATGTGTCACGTCTTAGCCCTGTCTCATGTCTCTCTGTGTGTCCCACGTGACCTGTGCCCCTGTGTTCTGTTTCAGTACTTTTCCACCTGTGTCAATTTGTAGCTCCGCCCCTAGCCCCAGGTGTTTCCACTTCCCTTTTGTGCTATAAAGCCTTCCTTTGTCTCTTGTCCTTGGTTGGTCTTTGCACCTTCCCCTGTTGTTTTGTCTCTCTGTGTTTCTAAAACCCTAGCTCCGTATTTATTCCTAGTTTGTTTCCTGTGCTCCTTATTCCGTGTTTTCTCTGTTTACCTCTAGTTCCCTGTTATTTTCATTTTTGTTTCCTCCCTTGCCCTGCTCAGTTTAGTTTTCCTAGTCTTGTTTAGCTTCTTGTTTATTTCCTTGTATATATTTATCCCTGCCCAGTTTAGTTTTTGTATTTATCCAGTCCCTCGTTTGTTTCTTTGTTTATTTACTCCCTGTTTGTTTATCATTAGTACTTCTTGTTTGTTTAGTTTATGTTCTCTAGTTTCACTGGTTTGTTTTGGTTTTTGGTTATTTGTTTATTTAGTTTTAATTTATTTGGTTCACTCCCTTGTTCCTTGTGTATATATCTCCCTGTTTTATGTTTACGTGTTTACTTGTTCCTTGTTTACTTGTTATTTATTTATTAAATTATTATTTATTGATTTCACCCTACCTGCACTTGTGTCCGCTTTCCTCGTCACCCTGCCTGGGTCATCCACCCTTCCTGACATAATGAATGATAATGGAAAATAAAATGCTTCTCTGGTGAGCTTTTGTTTACATCCCGCCCCTGTCTCTCTCTCTGTCCAGCCGTGTCCCAATTCACTAGCTGGGGCAGCAGTAGTGTATTGGACTGCGACCCTGGCGACACGGGTTTGATCCCGCGTGAGGAGCGGTGTGTTTATTTATTTATTTTTTCCTTTCTTCTTGGTTTTACTTGCTTTCAGATCAACTGTTCTGCAATTGGGTTCAACAACCCTCTGGTCTGGAGAGGTACTAGTCTGTAGTACTCTCCCATTACAATTCATTTTCTAAAACTATTTTTTTTTTTTTTGTGGCCCGCCACGTAATGGCTTGGAAAATATACTATATATATATATTATATTATTATACTTATTTGCCAACCTCTGCTGTAAGTTTAAAAGCCTATGTGGCTTTTAAAATCAATTTATTTTGAGTGCAAATAAAAGCATGATAATTACTTAAAATTAGGAAATTAAATTGTGTGCTGTTAAATATACATAAATAGTATAAATCTACACTGTTTCAACTAATCAATTACCATTCAGAACAATTACTGTGTGGTGAGAGAGAGAGATACCACACCTGGTTGGAGCTGGTGATGCCCAGCCGATAGTAAACGGGCACAAACAGCAGGGCAGTCAGCAGGGAGTTCAGCGCTTGACCCAAACACATGTAGAGGAACTTCAGGCCGTACAGGTACGCCTCAGAGGGGACGCCCAACACCTGCACCGCCGACATGAAGCTGGCACACAGGGACATGCCAACGGGCACAGCGGGCATCCGCCGACCTCCAGTGAAGAAATCATCCACCTCTGAGCGTTCAGCAGTCTTACGCATAGACTGGAACAGCCCTATAGCCACGGATACAGCCAGCATAGCCGCGAATACAGCGTAGTCCACCAGAACAAACCCCGGACTGTCCACCGCCGCATCCAGTCTGCTGCTGCTGGTCATTCTGGTCCTCTGTGCTGGTCTGAGCGCGTCCGGCAGTTTTTGTTCCAGAAGATTCCACCTGTAAAAACAAGAGTTTTGGAACTGGATTAGCATTAGCATTCTTTATCAACCCCCTGCTTTTATTAACCACAAACACACTGTTATTTTATTCTAAAGATAATATGAGAAAGGAGAAAAAAAGAGAAAAAATTAAGAAATTCCTCATGTGAAAAATATGCCTTATAGGGTTTACAGTATAAGTCTTAAAAGGCATGCGATCCTTATGTTCGCCTTGTGAGCCTTATATAAAGGCACACATATATATATATATATATATATATATATATATATATATATAGAGAGAGAGAGAGAGAGAGAGAGAGAGAGAGAGAGAGAGCTCGGGAAAATAATTAAGAGACCACTTCAGTTTTATTCTATAAACTACAGACACTTCTGTAGTTCCAAATAAAAATATTGTCATTTAGAGCATTTAGACCTCAAATAATGCAAAGAAAATAAAGTTTCAAGAGTTCAGAAATCAACATTTGGTGCAATAACCCTGTTTTTTTAACACTTTTTATGCATCTTGGCATCATGTTCTCCTCCACCAGTCTTACACACTGCTTTTGCATAACTTAATGCCACTCTTGTCAAGTCAAGCAGTTGATGATCATTCATCTCCCTCTTGATTATGATCCAGAGGTTTTCAATTTGGTAAAATAAAAAAAAACTCATCATTTTTAAGTGGTCTCTTATTTTTTTCCAGAGCTGTATAAACACTGCTATATCTATAAATCTATAATGTGCGTATTCTAAATACTGTAGATCTTAAAGCTACAGAATATACTCCCTCCAGGTCTTAAAGCCATAAGACATTAACTCTTTATTGACCTGTTCTACTTATTTATAGGCCTTCAGGGCATTTATACTCTATACATTATGACATGTACACCTAATAGACCTTATAGACCTTTGGTTAAATGCGTGCTCTCCCTATTACCCTTAAATATATAATTCTAATAGGCCTTACAGCTGTGCAGCATGTACTCCTTAATGTACACTTTAATGGCATACAGTATTTACTCTGTATATGCCTTAAACAAACTTAATGACATGATGCAAATTCTCCATATTGGCATTAAAGCTATTAGGCATTTTCTTTTTAGATCATATATTCTCAATATAATATATTAAATACCTAATGCATTTACTTCTAGTAGATATTAAAACTATAAAGAGCCTTTACACTCTTCAAATTAACACACTATGTATATTCTGCTTATTGACCTTAAATGCATGCATTTAAATACAGTATGCATTAAAGTTTCAAGTCATATAGCTCCTCGTAGGCCTTAAGGGCATATATACGCTTCGAAGGCATTAAAGGCATATACTCTATGCTCTTTATAGGCCTTACATTTATATATTAATTAATGACCTTAAGCTTAAGAAAAATGAAGACTTTATACACCTTAATGTCATGATGCATGTATTTCTTTAATTGCATAAAAGCTTTAAGGCTTAAAAGCATTTAGAACACCTAATATAGGCCTTATTGTTATATCTTTGTAATAGATCTTTAGGCTATTATGCATGTTCTATATGCTTTGTTAGCCTTAAAGGCATATACTCCTAATCCTTAGGGCCTTAAATGTATAGTCTTTAAGATGGTTTCCCCATTATTTCCCTTTACTATATGCACTTTAAGGGCATATATACTAGGCATATATATGTGTGTTCTGATTATTGGCCTTAAATCTGTAAGGCTACTATTGTGCTCAATATTAGATTAAATACACATGCACTTATTTGACTTTAAAAGCATGCTTACTGATTATGTGCCATATGACCATATATCCAGTACTTTATGTTGGCAATAAAGACATACATTGTATGCTATTTATAAGGCTTAATGGTTTATAATCCTTATATAAGCCTACAAGGGTCCTCTTAAGCCTTTAAAACATTTAGTTCTTATTGACCTTAATGGAGCTTAATGCAACAAGGCATATGTTTCAGAGAAGATTTAATGCTGTAAAAAATACATTTTATAAATCTTTAAAAGGTATAATAAACACCTTTTCTGCATTATATACATATTTATTAATATATATTTTTTTGCTATAAACAGACTTTTTTTAAGTAATATTATTTATATTTTCATGTTAGTTTTCTATATATATTTTATGTTCTAATTTTGTATAGTATTTTATTTATTTAATGAAACAATATAAGTGATTTTAATATGAGAAGTTTTAGAAGTGGATCTTACCTCTGTTTGATCTTCAGGAGTTCTGCTGCGGGTTCGGCAGCTGGAACGAGAATATTATCTCAGTACAAGCCTGAGGAGGTCTAGCTGCTCACACACTTGTGTGTGTGTGTGTGTGTGTGTGTGTGTGTGTGTAAAGGGCTCTCTCAGGTGGAAGTGAGCCACTTCATGTGCTACCATTGTTTTGTTAGAGGAGACAGACAGAGGGTCAAAAGGGGACAAAGGGGGAGGAGCCTGTTTTGATTGATTTCATCAGTGATTTGTTTTTAAATCATTTGATTGCAGATATACATATTTTTCATTAATGTCTATTGAAAAACAAGCATTTTGTTTTTTGAATGTTTTAATTTTTAGTTTACTACATGATTTAAACATACAAACTGTTCCTTACATTGTGTCACTGTAGAATTACCTGAAATTAACTTTTTAAATGTACTGTACGTGGTTTTAATTGGACAGCAACTGTATATGTTTTGAGTGGAAACACAAGTTATAATAGTATAACAATAAAAAAATTAGCCATTGAACACAGGCTATTAGGTGAGATATATATTGCATAATCCCTTTAACACCGCATATTTATCAGAGATGCCTTAATGCTGTAAATATACAATTATATAAGCTTCAAATGTATTATGCACACCTTTTCTGCATTAAAAATATATATTTATATATATGTCCTCATGGTACTGCACAATACCTAGACAGTACTATTTAAGAGCTTTCTAGAAACTGCAATAAACAGCTTGGTATACTGTAATTCTGAGCACAAACTGTTGTATTCTTTTTTTTACCTTCATAGCATTCTTGGCCATATAATAATATATGGATAAGCTAAGATTTTAAGATTTTACTGAAAAATTACATACCATGAGCATATTCTGTAACTGATCAAGCTCTCCAAATCCACCTAGTAAAACAGTAACATTGATTTTGATAAAACAGTAACAAGATTTCTGACCCAGCCCATAATTAGCTTTCTTCATGTTTCCACATATAGGCACTGGTGGACTCGAGTGGGTAGCGGGGGTGGGGGGTGGGGGGCCAGCTGCCTCTTTCCTCCTTCCTACATGCCCTAAAGTGCTTCCTATACTGTGGCAGTTCTTTCCTACGTTCTGGCCGTTCTTTCCCCCTGCATTAGGTGTGAATCTCTTCACTTACGAAAACAAACAAAAAAAAACTGCACATTAATATAAATAATATTAATAAAAACTTTCCAGTCTGACCCTTTTTTACTGCTGCGTCAAACGTACCCCATACCCCAACGCGTACATCCCCAAAAAATTAATGTTAATAGCATTGCAAGGCATAAAAAAGCTCTTAAGAGCCCTGTTTCTAATAAAGTGGCCAGTGAGTGGAAGCACAATGTAGCTAGTAGGTGTTTCCAATAAAGTGGCCACTAAGTAGAAGCACAAGTTGTGGTAGGTGTTTCTAATAAAGTGGCCAGTGAGTGGAAGCACAATGTAGCAAGTAGGTGTTTCTGATAAAGTGGCCACTGAGTGAAAGCACAATGTGGTAAGTAGGTGTTTCCAATAAAGTGGCCAGTGAGTGGAATCACAATGTAGTTAGTAGGTGTTTCCAATAAAGTGGCCAGTAAGTGAAAGCACAAAGTAATGGAAGGTGTTTCTAATAAAGTGGCCAGTGAGTGGAATCACAATGTAGTTAGTAGGTGTTTCCAATAAAGTGGTCAGTGAGTGAAAGCACAGGGTGATAGCAGTAGGTGTTTCTAATAAAGTGGACAGTGAGTGGAAGCTAAAGTTATAGTAGGTGTTTCCAATAAAGTGGTCAGTCAGTAGAAGCACAAGGTACAGTTGGTGTTTCTGATAAAGTGGCCACTGAGTGAAAGTACAATGTAGTAAGTAGGTGTTTCTAATAAAGTGGCCAGTGAGCGGAAGCTAAAGTTATAGTAGGTGTTTCTAATAAAGTGGACAGTCAGTAGAAGCACAAGGTACAGTAGGTGTTTCTGATAAAGTGGCCACTGAGTGAAAGCACAATGTGGTAAGTAGGTGTTTCTAATAAAGTGGCCAGTGAGTGGAAGCTAAAGTTAGAGTAGGTGTTTCTAATAAAGTGGCCAGCGAGTGGAAGCACAATGTAGCAAGTAGGTGTTTCTAATAAAGTGGACAGTGAGCGGAAGCACAGGGTGATAGCAGTAGGTGTTTCTAATAAAGTGGCCAGTGAGTGGAAGCTAAAGTTAGAGTAGGTGTTTCAAATAAAGTGTCCAGAGAGTGTAAGCACAAGTTATAGTAGGTGTTTCTAATAAAGTGGCCAGTCAGTGAAATCACGGGGTGATAGCAGTAGGTGTTTCTAATAAAGTGGCCAGTGAGTGAATGCACAAGTTATAGTGGGTGTTTCTAATAAAGTGGCCAGCGAGTGGAAGCACAATGTAGCAAGTAGGTGTTTCTAATAAAGTGGACAGTGAGCGGAAGCACAGGGTGATAGCAGTAAGTGTTTCTAATAAAGTGGCCAGTGAGTGGAAGCTAAAGTTAGAGTAGGTGTTTCCAATAAAGTGTCCATAGAGTGTAAGCACAAGTTATAGTAGGTGTTTCTAATAAAGTGGCCAGTCAGTGAAAGCACGGGGTGATAGCAGTAGGTGTTTCCAATAAAGTGGCCAACGAGTGCGCTCTCGAGCAGGTCGCTGTAATGTCAGTACTTGGCCACTAGATAGTGACAGAAGGTGTAGTAAGTCCAGCATCAGCATTCAGAGAAGAAGGGCGAGCAGCGGCGCTGGAGCTCTGACAGGTCAGTGAAAGTGGATGAAAAACATAGTTTTATGATAAAAAAAACGGTTTATTTCAGGTTAATGATATAAATCACAATTTAGTCTAATTTACCATCTTATTAAAACGTTCTGAACGTATTTATACTATTAAACAGAAGCAGGATACCCGCTGTTTAGCCTCTTAGCCAAACAAGTAGCTATCAGCGATGCTAAAGCAGCTCCTTATTAAACACAGAAACTAAACCGTGATTAAATGATAAAACTAGCTGCTTCGTTTTTTGTATATTTAATGTTAATTGATTGTTATCAAATATGTGTATTACTGAGAATATTAGGATTAGTAGCCGGTTTAAAAATGAAGCTGGCTACTTTTTGAATTTTTCCGTTCCACCTTAAATGGTGCAGCAGTCAGACTGTAATTGGTAAGGCGCCAGAATGAAGCTGCTGCTGCATTTAAGGTGGATGAGACAATTCCAAGAACGATGCTATTTTCTCCTATATATTTTTTTCATAATTTTGGTGTAATATAAATCACATAAAACTCTAAATTGAGACTCTTGTGACAAACCGGATTTCTGTGTAAATTACAGATTAGAGCTGGAAAGTAAATAAATTGTTTTCCATATCGTAATAAATATTCTTATTGGATCAATAAAAAGCATATTGAGGAAAATTACCAGTGCTTAAAGAACACCGACCCAACTGTACATTTCATTACAGAGAGTATAAAACATTGTTTAATTGGATGATGTGCAGCAAAAACAAAATAATCACTATAATATTCATAAACGAGCATTTGAATAGCAGAATAGCAGAACCTGCCACGCTGATGCATTTTGTCTGCGTGATAAATAAATAAAATGCTGTTATAAATACAGTGTATTGTGAAAATATTGTTCTATTATATTTTTACCATATTATCCAGCTCTCAATGCGTAATTACATGCAGCTCTGTAAAAACATTAAAAGACTATTTTAGTTTCTGATTCAGTTTCTCTGATTTTGCTATTCATAGGTGTATGTTTGAGTAAAATGAACATTGTTGTTTTATTTTATAAACTATGGATTATGGAATTTTTCCCAAATTCCGAATAAAAATATTGTAATTTAGAGAATTTGTTTGCATAAAATGAGAAATGGCTAAAATAACTGAAATAATGCAAAGAAAACAAATTTATATTCATAGAGTTCAGAAATCAATATTTGGTGGAGTAACCCTGATTTTTAATCACAGTTTTTATATGCATCTTGGCATGTTCTTCTCCACCAGTCTTACACACTGCTTTTGGATAACGTTATGCTACTCCTGATGCAAAAATTCGAGCAGTTCAGCTTGGTTTGATGGCTTGTGATCATCCATCTTCCTCTTGTTTTGAATTGAATTTGTTTTAAATTTGGTAAAATTACAGAAACTCATCATTTTTAAGTGGTCTCTTATTTTTTTTTTTAGAGCTGTATAGCGCTGATGCTTTTATACTGTTCGTATTCATATTGGAATTGTCTTATCGACTGAAATTATATCATGATATAGATCTTGATAACTTGTCTAGGCCTGATTAATAAATATGTATTAATCAGTGCAGATGACAAAAGCATCTATTACTCTTTTAATTACTTTACACCAAATAAAAAAATTAAATGGTTTCCACCCACTGCTTTGTTTCACAGATTATTTTTCTCTATTTAGCATTTAGCATTAGCTTAATGGTAGCTGTGTTAAAAATATCAATATCATATTCAATAGTATATCCTAAAATATTTGTTTTGTTTACATTTAAAGATTGGTGTCAGACAGTAGCTCATTTACAACCACTGGCAAAAAATATGGAATAATCACTCTTGCATTAAGTTCTTTCAGTTTTTCCATTTTGTAGAAATAAATTATAGATTAAAAATAAATATAATTGTAAAAAAAATACAGGGTAAAAATGATTAAAAAGTAAAGGGGAAAAATATGGAATCACTCAATTCTAAGGTAAATATTATAGAATCATGAGGGAAAACGCTGCACCATTAGTACCACCTCTGGCTTCTGTAACAGCTTGAATTCTCTGAGGCACAGACTTAACTAATGACAGTAACTAATGAAATATTCATCAATCTGGCTCCAACTGTCTCTCATTGCTGTTGCCAAATCAGCTTTGCAGGTTAAAACCTTGTTATTTTAATTGGATTGAGATGCAGGCTATTTGCAGGCCATGCCACTGACATTATTGTCATCTTTTGCCCTGGTAAGATGCATCAAAATTACGCAATCATCATCCAACATCCTTTCAGCTGATGGAATAAGGAAGGTGTCCAATAATTCAGTGTAGACTTTGGCATTTATTGAAGATTTAATGATTGTTATCTCCCTTTACCGGACATGCAGGCCCATGTCAATCAATGACTGTGGAATTCACAAACTGCCCAATGCAGACTCATAACCATAGATTACTCTAATCCAGTCATTCACAGTCCACAGCTTGTTTTTTTTTTTCTTTTCAGGTTTTAATAATGGCTTTCATTCGGCTTTCCTGTATGTAAAATTCCATTTCTTTAAAGCAATATCTTACAGTTCACTCACAGACATAGACTTCGGTTTCCTGGGTTTTTCTCATTTGTTTATTGTGCATTTTCTGTTTCAATACATGATGCTTTAAGGTTTTTTATCTTGACGTTTTTGATGTCTTCCTTGGTCTACATGTATGTTTCTCTTGTAAAACCTTCCCATAACCAACACCTTATGTAACATTCTGTGATGCTTTATGATCCTTTCTTGTGTTGGAGCTTTTGTGTCAGTCTGCTTTGTGTTTTTTAACTGAAGACTAATTAGCAGATTTGATTTTTATCTGATGCAAATTACAGAGATATTTTTATAATATATTTTTATTGTTGTTTTTTTTTAATGCCAAAATGTTGGAATTTTGAAGGTAGATTTGTGACATGTCTCCCTGATAATCTTTTTCTACAAAATTAAACAAGTGAAAGAACTTTCTCCAAAAGTGCTGATTCCATAATTGTTTTACTCTCTTTGTTCTGATTGGAAAGAAACTAAACCTTTCTATAACTTATGATATTGTGTTTTTATACTATAAGTTTATTTAAAAAAGGTATATAAACAAGCTGTGGTTGTCTGACGTACCCTATCATTGCTGGTATGCTAAAAATGCCCCTGCCTGCAGTTCTGTCCACAGCTACACTGAGGATTCCTCTCTTTATAGGTCACGACCTTCACCCTGCATCGCCTCTCGTTCTGGAAAAGCTGAGTTTAGGCCGGAATCAGCAGCTTTGACTGTGACGGGCTTTTGTACGTTCTCTCGTAGGCGTGTAAACAGATGTTTAAACGGTCAAAACATGATCAGTTCAGGCAATATTAACAAACAACTGTTGGCTCCACTGTTGTTGTTGTTGTTTTTTTTTCTTTTGTCAGCTTGTCAACAAATGCATGTGAACAGCTGTCCTTAAGGGGGGACTTAAAGAATGATTTGTATTCACTGAAGTGGAGGTAAAGTAGAAAAAACTGAAAAATTATGTGTCTGTGTGTGTTTGTGTGTATAGGCCAGGCCTAGGGATGCCTAAGAAGTTCCAGGGTGAGAACTCCAAGTCTTCGACTGCGAGGGCACGGAAGGCGGAGGCCAAAGCTGTCGCTGATGCCCGGAAACAGAAGGAACTGGAGGATGCGCTCTGGCAGGAGAGCGATAAGCATGTTCTGAAGAAAGAACAGAGAAAGGTGAGGAACTGTAGTGAGGATAGCATTGCAAACTGTTCACTGTTGACTAATCGTTAATTTGTAACACTACACAAAGTACTGAGGACAGATACACAATGGGAGGAGGGTGACACTCAACTCAGCCTACATCCCTAAAAGTGCAACAAAACACCAGATTACACATTTCCTTACTTAATATCAGCATTTCAAATTTAATGGGCACATTAAAAATGTTCTAGACCAGGGGTGTCCAAACTACGGCCCGCGGGCCATTTACGGCCTGTTTTCTTTGTTGGAGCGGCCCGCGAGGTATTTTAGAAAAGAAAGTTGGCCCGCTGTTAAGCAGGTTTTTATAATGTGAGATTCAAAGTTTGAACGCTAGGTGTCAGGAACGGGCTAAAGAGTCTAAAAGCGGAGAGGGTGCGCATTTCTAGCTCAAAAAAACGAGACAAAAGAGTCTAAAAGGGGGAAGGTTCGCATTTCTAGCGCAGAAAAACGGGCCAAAGAGTCTAAAAGCTGAGAGGGTGCGCATTTCTAGCGCATGAAAACTGGGCAAAAGAGTCTAAAAGCGGAGAGGGTGCACATTTCTAGCGCAGGAAAACTGGGCAAAAGAGTCTAAAAGCGGAGAGGGTGTGCATTTCTAGCGCTGAAAAACTGGCCAAAGAGTCTAAAACAGGGGTGTCCAAACTACGGCCCGCGGGACATTTACGGCCCGTTTTCTTTTTTCCGTTTTCGGCCCGCGAGGTATTTTAGAAATAGAATGAAAGTTGGCCCGCTGTTAAGCAGGTTTTTATAATGTGAGATTCATAGTTTGAACGCTAGGTGTCAGGAACGGGCCAAAGAGTCTAAAGCGGAGAGGGTGTGCCTTTCTAGCGCAGAAAAACGGGCCAAAGAGTCTAAAATTTGCCGTAATTAAGGAGTTTAATATTAAGAGACATCATGAAATTAAACATCAATTTGAAAAATCTTAGTTTAAACAACACTGTCAAATATAAAGACAGTTAGTAAAATGATGTGTAAATGAAATAATCAGGAAAAAAAATATTATTTAAAGTGGTATATTCCTATTATTTGTTTTATTACAGAGTGTGGCCCATGACTTCAAATATATTTCTCCTTCTGACCCCCAACAAAAAAGTTTGAACACCCCGCTCTAGAGTTTATACGTTTTCTGCTTTACATCACCGCATCTGACGCTTTACGTGATGTGAGGCTTGCATGGAGATGCTCATTCATGGTAACCCATTCCATGAAACTCCCTATGCACTGTTCTTGAGCTAATCTGAAGGCCACATTAAGATTGAAGGTCTGAGGTTCAAGCAGAGGTGCAGGAGGAGAGCCTACAGTTTCAGTGCTGCAGGTTTATCAGTGACCACTAGGGGGCACCAGAGACTGTTTTGTCTTTCTCCATTCTTTTCTACTGATCCCGGTTCAGCTACTCCAGGTTCCTCACATTAAAATCTCACAGTACAGCTGTGTGTTTCACTAAAACAGAATTGAGAACTCATAGCTAAAACATGAACTCTTTCTTCTGCTTCAGTCAGAAAAAAAAAATTTTTGTATTTTTATTTGGTTTTTATTCATCCCTAGTTGTGCAGAAAATGATAAAATGATAATGATCACTCTCTTTCTATGCTTCTCTTTCTCCCTCTTGTCACTTCGTTATCTCTTTCTCTTTTCTCTTGCACTCTGTCTCACTCTTTTGTTGTGTCTCTTTACTTCTCGTTCTTGCAATCACTCTCTCACTCACCCCTCTTTCATTTAGTATTTTGTCTCTCTCTCTCTCACTCACTCACTCTCTTTCTATACTTCTTTATCTCACCCACAGTCTTTCACTCTTTTTCTTTACGTACTTCTTTATCTTTGTCTGTTTCTCTCTCTCTCTCTCACTCTCAATCTTTTTTACCTACATATGTGTTTTACTGTTTCCGTTTCCGTAAGCATTTGTTTTTATTTTTTTTGCTCTGTTGTGTGTGTGAGAGAGAGAAAGAGAAAGAGAGAGAGAGAGAGTGTGTGAGTGTGAGTGACTGATCTCTTTGATTGGCCCAGTTGTCTTTGCTGTGTGTCCTGTGCTTTGACGGGACTCTTTCATCTCAGCAGTTCGCAGCGATTGGCCTATTTTTAGATTTTCTAAGCTTTGGTTGGTCAATGTGTCAGACGTTTGCTGTGATTGGCCAATAACTGTATGTTGCGTTGGATTTGTGTGTGTGTGTCATGTTTATCCTCTTCTGTGGGGATCCTGTTCGTCTAATAAAGCGCTTTATAATGCTTATATTATTGATATGCGTGTAGCTCATTCTGATATGAGGCATTGCAGGACCCCTGATGTCATCAGTTTACTCCTGCCCCCCTCCCCCTCACACTTCTCGGGCAGCAGCAGCCTGTCACTCACACAGACACAGAGACAGCACTGTTCACTCAGAAATTTACAACACTGTGTATTTACTTCTTGTGTCAAGAATCAAAAGGTGCAGCATGTTGTGTTTGATTTAATTGCCTTAGGTGACATTGCACGTCCTGTCGTGACTATTGTGCATGCACACATCGCAATGAAGATGCTTAAACAATTGTGTATATTGTGCAGCCTTAGTAGAGGGCACTCTGTAATGCTTTATATTGCTCACATAATCTACACGCTCATTCTGACAAACTGCAGTACACTGCAGGAAGCATAGGGGGAGCTCTATAATGTTTTATGATGACCATATCATCAACATGCTTATTCTGACAGACTGTAATACACTACAGGAAGCATAGAGGGAGCACTATAATGTTCTATGATGGTCATATCATATCACACTCATTCTGACAGACTGTAATACACTACAGGAAGCATAGGGGCACTCTATAATGCTCTATAAGGTTTATATGACCCACACTCTCATTCAGCTGGTCTCAGAGTGTACTGGAGGTTTGTGGTGGTATGTAATTAGTAAAGTGGCAGCGCTGGTGGCTCTGGGGCAGAGGGCCAGTGATGGATCAGGTGACGGAGTCCAGCAGAAGCAGGTTGACAAGGAACAGTGTGGAGCTTCACTACACTCTCGTCTCTAAACACCAGCAGAACTTGCCAACACCGCGGCCTCACTCTGTGCCAACACACTCTCAATAATGCATCGGACAGCGAGAGGACGGAAACTCATTCACCTGTAGATAACATGATAAAGATTAACTACGCAGGTGTCACTGACCCTGTTCACACCTGCCTGTTACATGTAAGTATAGATTCTGACCTTATAAGATGTAAACCACATTGGGGGTTTGTATTACAATCTGTCAGATTAAGTGTGTGGATCATAAAACAATTACGAAGCATTATAGAGCACCCCCTACGCCTCATGTAGTGTATTACAGGCTGTCGGATTGAGTGTGTGGATCATAAAACCGTTACGAAGCATTATAGAGCACCCTCTATGCTTTATGTGGTGTATTACAGGTTGTCAGAATGAGTGTGTGAATCATTAGCCATTACGGAGCATTATAGAGCGTCCTCTATGCTTCATGTAGTGTATTACAATCTGTCAGAATGAGCATGAGGATCATATAAACAAAATAGAGCATTATACAGCGTCCTTTATGCCTTATGTAGTGTTTTTACACTCTGTCAGAATGAGTGTGTGGATCATAAAACCATTATCAAGCATTATAGAGCGTCCCCTACAACTCATGTAGTGTAATACGGTCTGTCAGAATGAGTGTGTGGCTCATAAGCCATTATAGAGCGTCCTCTATGCTTCATGTAGTGTATTACAGTCTGTCAGAATGAGTGTGTGGATCATAAAACCATTATGGAGCATTATAGAGCGTCCCCTACAACTTATCTAGTATATTACAGTCTGTCAGAATGAGTGAGTGGATCGTAAAACCGTTACGGAGTGTTATAGAGCACCCCCTATGCCTCATGTAGTGTATTACAGTCTGTCAGAATGAGTGTATGGATCATAAAACCATTATGGGGCATTATGGCGCGTCCTCTATGCTTCATGTGGTGTATTACACTCTGTCAGAATGAGTGTGTGGATCATAAAACCATTATCAAGCATTATAGATCACCCCCTATGCCTCATGTAGTCTATTACAGTCTGTCAGAATGAGCGTCTGGATCATAAAACCATTATGGAGTATTATAGAGCACCACCTACGCCTTATGTAGTCTATTACAGTCTGTAAGAATGAATGTGTGGATCATATAAACATTTAAAACCCCTATAGAGTGTCATCATATATTTCAGATTAAGTATAATTTCTCCATCTTTGACAGTTACACGTTTAGATCCTAGTAAATGCCTTGATTCTTCTTCGTGATGTGGGAGGAGGTGGAAAGATACTGCCTTCTACTGCTACTGCTCCAGGGACTTTGTGAAATTTAGGGCTTTTGGACGTTAATTTGGGCTGCGTGCATCTCCTGGGGAAGAGCACACCTCGATTATATTAATAATTTCTGTGTTAGTGTGGCACCGGACCCTCTGGAGCTTTTCTCCAGCTCAAGGTGGGACAGGTTGGTGTTTTTTTTTTAAGCTAGTGTTCTTCAGTGCAGCCCAGAGGTGTGAAAAGTTGTTTCCACTAGGGCCTCTAGGCAATACACATTAGAGTTGCACGGTGTACCGAAGGTTCGATTCTTTTTCGATACTACGTCATCACAAACGATTCGGTTCTTTAGCGTTCGATGCTTTCGATACTGTATATAGCCCAGTCACTAGCTTCAAATGAGTCAAATTAGTAGGCGCGATTTGATTCAGTTCATAAGAAAACTGATTCACACCGCAGCAGTCGGTGTGGCAGGATTCAGATAAACTTAGTGTTCTGAACAAATGAATCGATTCACGCGCAAGCCAGCAGAGCAGCAGCGAGTGTAGAATGGCGACGGCTAAAATAACAGATGTCTCTCGTCCGCGACTTGTGGACAAAACGGGCGCGAGGAGTGAAGTGTGGGAAAATAGTCTGAGATGTAGGCATCTGTTTTTTATTTATATTTTTATTTTTAAATAAAATAACGAAAATAACGAAAACTGAAAGTGAAACTAAACTACTTTATTTATTAGCGCTGTTTTCACTCCCGCAGTTGTACAGCGGGGGCTGTTGTGCCGATTCTGTCCGCGAAGCGGGAGTCGGATTCAGTAGCGGATTCGGCACAAGCGCGGCGGCACCTCGTGGCGGTGTTAGTTGTAAGCGCTCGCGCTAGCCGCAAAATACGACAGAAAACACTGAGGGAGCTGCAGACTTATGTGTGGGACTAGAATATGAGCACGAAGAGCTAAAAGAGAACCTTTACCTGTGAGTAGCTCACATCAGAACACGCAAATCTCTCTCTCTCTCTCTCACTCTCGCTGTGTCTCTTTCTCTGTCTCTCTCTCTCTCTCTCTCTCTCTCTCTCTCTCTCTCTCTCTCTGTGTCTCTCTCTGTCTCTCTCTCTCGCACGTGAACGCCTCCGCGTTTGACCTGCAGCACTGTGTTTAGCTGTTCTTAAAAATCATTTTAATTAAATAATAGTTCTATGCTTCTATGTTACAGTATTATTTAACATAATTCTGATCATATTTCGCTCATTCATTTAGCAGACAAGCACCCTGATCTCTACAAAGAGCTGATAAGTCGACAGGTTAGTGGAGTTAGTCAAGATACACTCTGTCTGTAGCTTTACTAAGATTTACTAGCGACTGCTAGTAAATCACATTAACACGGAGAGGAGTGTGCAGGAGTTTTGTTTTGGACCCATGGTTTTCTCTATTTCTCCATTATCCCATTGGCTGTGAAACATGAACTCAAGATGTTCACGTTTTCGCGTTTCCATTGCAAATCTGTGGTCAGGCACGTAGCCTGCTTGATCGTTACACTGAACATGGGCTTATTAAAAATGGTAAACGGTTGATTAATAAAACGGAGCAGTGAGTGTTAAAATGAACATAACATTGTAATGTTCTTCTGTCTCTTTATTTTCCTTATTCAGAACTTAACTTCTGCCCGCCCGTCAGGTTCACATAGTCAGGCTACCATTACCTCTGGTTTTAGTTTTAGTTTTTAGGAAGTGGAAGTAGATAATTATGTTATAGTTAAGGTTATAATTAAAATGTTTCATTTTAGAATAAAAACGTTTGCACTGATTGTTCAGTGTTCAATCCAGTTCAGTCAAAAATAAACATTTTATGTTCAGATATTTTTATTGTTTTTTTTTTCTTCCAAGTATCGTTTTGGTATCGAGAATCGTGATACTACAGTTGGTATCGGTATCGAAGTCAAAATTTTGGTATCGTGACAACCCTAATACACATTTTTGCTCAATCTCAATTCCCAACGTATAGGGATAGAGCAAAGATATGGACCATCTGAGGAACTCACTTGAGAACCACAGCTCTAGCCCACTGCACTTCCTGTGGTGTATTAAGGTCCACAATCAAAATAGGCAATAAGGATCATATGAACTTGTGTGCCCCCTATTTATTTTGTAGAGTATTGCATTTTGTCAGATTGAGTATATGCTCCCTACACTTCTTGTAGTGTATTGTAATCTGTCAGATTGAGTGTCTTGATTGTAAAAACACTACAGAGTATTATACAGATCCCTATACACTTCCTGTAGCGTATTACAGTCTGTTAGATTGAGTGTATGGTAGGGGTGTCACGATTCTCTAAATCCTCGATTTGATTTTATTTCCGATTTTAGTGTCACAATTCGATTCGATTCTCAATTTTCTTTTTTTCTTTTTTTTTTTACAGCAGAGAGACCTATGCCAGTTTTAGATTAGTCTATGGTCAGTTATTGGTTTGATTCATCAAATTTACAATATCTTATTTATCTTATTTCAGGTGGGCCTGATATAAGTGATGCAAAGTGATACAAGTGATCTGTAATACACCACATTAGGCACTAATGGTCAAATTTAAATAATTTAATTAAGATATATATGTAATGCCATCTAGTGGCTTTTTTGGTAGCATCAGTGTGCACTATTAAAACAGCAATGTGCAACATAATAAAAAATACAGGAACAGTCATGTACAAAATAATAGAACAATTAGAGCCCCAACAAACTGAACTCTATCCTACTATAACAGATAAACATGAAAAATAAGACTTTAAGACTTTTTCGGTCCCTGAGAATGACAATTTCTTTTCTTTAACAAAGATTTATTATTAACTTTATCTAAGAAAAAAGATGCTCCTTAAGGTACCAAATATTAACATATTTGAAGCTAGACAAAACAACTGTTATTTTTATATTTTCTTTTGAGTACTATATAGTGCCCCCTTATGTTTCCTTTAGTGTATTACAGTCTGTCAGATTGAGTGTATGGATTTTATGAACATTAATGAGTATTGCTGTATTTTACGCACTATAAGGCGTACCGGATTATAAGGCACGCTGTCAATAAACTATCTATTTTCTGGTCTATTTTCATACACAAGGCACACTGGATTATAAGGCGCATTATGTGAAACTAGTAAGGAACAGGGGTGTCGCCATGTTTTCCTTCTAATTAAGCAGGTCTCTTTTAAAGTAAAACAAGCGCTGGATTTCTCTCCTGAAAACTGTTTTTTGTGTGAGTAAAGCACTAATGTTTATTTACAGTAAGCTTAGATATCCAGATTTTCACTAAGGCTAGCCATGGTTAGCAGCTAATGCTGCCCGACAGCGCTACACTGAGGAACCCTAGTGTTCCGGTAAGCCGGTAAGAGCACTATCAGTTAGCGGTTCGTACCACGTAGCTTGTTGTAACACGTAAACGCAAAAGAGCTAGTGTTTAGCATGGTTAGCGGCTAATGCTTATGCTGCTCCAGCAGTTCTAGCCAGGGTTAGCAGCAGGCTATGGGCCATTAATACTCACCTCTGAACAGCAAAAGAGATAGCGCTTACCATGGTTAGCGGTTAATGCTAATGCTGCTCCAGAACTGCTAGCCGGGTTTAGCAGCAGGCTTCAGGTCGATAATACTTAACTCTGAACGGCAAAAGGGCTAGCGCTTAGCTCCTGTATAACGCTGCACTTCAGCGGAGTGGCTTTACTGCTCCTTACAACCTGACTGGTAAAATTCTGATTTTTGGGAAAATTTAAGTATTTTAAGTGCACCTTATAGTGCAAAAAATACTGTATATAGATCCGCCTACACTTCCACTAGTTTATTGCAATCTGTCAGAATGAATTTATGAATCTAAGAACATTAAAGGGTGCTCCCTATAAGCCACTCACGGGACCCCACATGTACCACAGGTTGTAAAACAGATGCAGCAGGTCCATCTAACTCTCATTACTGTATAATTATTTTTATGCTGCTCAGTGGTGAAGGGTGGAGTAAAAATGTCCTTGACTTTAATTGCTTATTTTTTTTTTTTTTTTTAAATCTCTGCAGATTTTGGCTGTTGGCATAAATACACAGCTATGGAATTTAGGACACAGGCTTAATAGGGGGCATAATAGGACACATTACTGCCGTGTAGCCTTAATGGCATTTCTTAATTTCTGATTCTAATTTTAGGCATTATGATGAACGGGCTGGTAGATGTCTGTGAAACGACCTTGAAAACATGAATTATGCCTGGAGAGAAATGCAGCTATGGAAAGTTGGTAGCAGTTGAATTCTGAGTGGCAAATAAAATTAATATAATATATTCTAAACCATTAACTGTATTTACACTGTCAGGTTGCAGTATTATGTGTAGCCCTGCCCATCCCTATATGTTTTTCCATCTCTGGCTGTGTCTAATTCCAGCAGTTATTATTCCCTGTGCTAACAATGCTACATTTTTATAGATAACCTTTTTAAAGGTGTTTTACAGTTTTTGGTAGCTCTGAATGATGTGAACCTAATATGACTCTACAATGTGATTAAATGAGTTTTACTCAGTCAGCCAACATTAGTTTAGTTAGACGTGCTAGACTCTGTAGTATTTGGTTTTGGTCTCAGTCAGCTCTCTTTTCACATTGGTGTATGTTCTGCTCTGGAACGAGTCCAAACTAGCATTTAAAATGATTTTTTATTCTTTTAATGGTAATAGTCACCGGTGTTTGCCAAATTTCTCGCAGCAGGTTGGGGAATAAAGTGAACTGTAGTAGCTAACTAACTTAAGTAAAGCTAAGCTAGGTAAACAAAACTGTGAAAAAAAATTACTTTATTTTAAAGTCAAACAAGCACTGGATGTTAATCTACACAGATTTCTCTCCTGAAAATGGTTTATTTATTTACAGTGAGCTTAGTTGCCTTCATTTTTCCAGCCCTAAGGCATTAGTAATAGCGGCCAACCGTTATGGGGTAATGCTAATGATGCTGTAGCAGTGTTAGTCGGGGGTTAGGACCAGGCTGTAGGCCGATAATACTTACCTCTGAACAGGGAAATAGCGGTTAGCGGGTAATGCTAATTCTGCTCCAGCCCCAGTGCTGGAGAACGAAACTGAAACTATAACACTGTATTTTAACGGAGTGGCTTTACTGCTCTTACAACCTGACTGGTAAAATTCATACATAAGGTGCACTGGATTATAAGACGCACTGACAATGTTTAGGAAAATTAAAGGATTTTTAGTGCGAAAAATACAGTAGAAAAGAAAAATTTAAGTGGCTTGGTAGTAAAATACATGTACTGCACTTTTACTCTTGGGACATTTTTAAACTTACTGGACAAACTGTGTATGCTGGGGAAAAATCCAATCTGCTTTGGGTCCTTTAGGCTTTACTGTAAACTCAATGAAGGCAGACTGAGATGCTTGGTCTGGGATAAAGGGCAGGTTTAATAAATGATTAGGCAAGTTTGACTCCGTCTCTGGAGTGTACTATGCTGGTTACAAGTCTGGTTACATATTTGAAAACATCGCAATTAACTTTGGCTTCATTTCTACAGAACATGAAGAATAAAACAACATTAATCTAAACAGTATGGATAGTTATTAGGAGTGTCACGATTCTCTAAATCCTCGATTCTCAATTTTCTTTTTTCTTTTTTTTTTACAGCAGAGAGGCCTATGCCAGTTTTAGATTAGTCTATGGTCAGTCATTGGTTTGATTCATCAAATTTACAATATCTTATTTCAAAAGGTGGGCTTGATATAAGTGATGCAAAGTGATACAAGTGATCTGTGATACACCACATTAGGCACTAATGGTCAAATGTAAATAATTTAATTAAGATATATATGTAATGCCATCTAGTGGCTTTTTTTGGTAGCAGCAGTGTGCACTATTAAAACAGCAATGTGCAACATAAAATAAATAATCAAAAAATACAGGAACATTCATGTACAAAATAACAGAACAATTAGAGCCTTAACAAACTGAACTCTATCCTACTGTAACAGATAAACATGAAAAATAAGACTCTTTTTTTGGTCCCTGAGAATGACAAGTTTTTTTCTTTAACAAAGATATATTATTAACTTTATCTGAGAGAAAGATGCTCCTTAAGGTACCAAAACTATTAACATATTTGAGGCTACACAAAACAACTGTTATTTTTATATTTTAAAGTTTTTCTTTAAAAGATGAGAATGTCCACATTCTCTGGAGAAAGGGCTGCTCTTTAAGCAGTCACAACGTCCGCGGCGTCGGCTACAGTGTGCTGCGTCACTTTGCGTAGCATTCTGCGCCATTTGCTTAGCGCGCTGGGCTATTTGCGTAGCGCGTACATGCTTGCGTAGCTTAGAGGGAGGAATCGTTGATTTTTTTTTTTTAACTTTGAGACCATGACATAATTTCGATCGATTTCGATGAAATATCGAAATCATGACACCCCTAATAGTTTTATGCTTTGTTGTCCATTTGCAGAGTAATAAAGCTTTTCTTTATTGTAAAGGATGACAAGGAAAAGAAGCGATTGGAGGCGCTGGAGAGAAAGAGGGAGAACCAGCGGCTCCTGGATGAAGAGGACTCTAAGATAAAGGGGAAACAGAGTAAAGAACCCTTGGGAAAAGTGACACGGGCCCAGATTGAGGAGACCCTTCTGAAAGAACAGGAGCTTCAACAGGAAACCAAGGAGAAAGGTGGGCAAGAATCTAGAATCTAAAATATAACATATATTCTGGTTTGTTTAACCATATGATTTTTCTTTATAGTTTGGTAGACAGCATTTAGGTCAATATATCTATTCTTAGGTCTGAGTTTCTGATTTGGTTCCCAATGTTGTTCTCATCCTGCAGAGAAGACCCACCTGGAGGAACCTCTGGAGGAGAACATTAACCGGATCATTCCGGAAGAAGGCTCAGCTCGAACCATCGAAGATGCTATTGCTGTACTCAGGTACTGCACACACACACATTCTCATGATTGAGTTGTTTAAAAAAAAAATGCAATTGTTTTGCTGATACTGTTTTTTGCTTTTGTCCCCTTATTTTATTATACGTATCTCTTCTAGATGTCGAATCTCCAGCCAAATTTAGGTTTTATATATAATGATTATAACAATAACATTTTCTTTAGGGTATGCTATGCCCTCCATATCAAATGAAAAAACAAATGAAATCTGCATTTCCGTAAAAGTTGTCAGTAGAGAGAAGCATGAAGTGTTGTAAGATTTTAGACTTGATAATAAAACACAGTGGATCAACACTAGTAGATGACATGTCTCTCCAAACCATCACTGATCATCAGTAAATTTTACATTTCATTTGTAAATGAAGGGATCAGAGTCTGGACGAAGAGTGGAGAGACACACAGTCCAAACTGCTTGAGGTCTAGTGTGAAGTTTCACCAATCAGTGATGGTTTGTAGAGACATGTCATCTGCTGGTGTTGATCCACTGTGTTTTATTATTATCAAGTCTGAAGTCAGTGCAGTTTTGTTTTCCCACAAAATCTTACAGCACTTCATGCTTCTCTCTGCTGACAACTTTCATTGAGGTGTGGATTTCATTTTCTAGCAGGACTTGGCACACTGCCCACACTGCCAAAAGTACCAATTGGACTTATAATAGTATAATATTCTAATTTCCTGAGACACTGATTTTTGGGTTTTAATTAGATGTAAGCCATAATCACCAACAATAAAAGAAAGAAATGCTTAAAATAAATCACGCTGTGTTTAAAACATCTATATAATGTAAGAGTTTCACATTTTGAACTGAATTACTGAAATAAAGTAACTTTTCAATGATCTTCACATTTTTTGAGATGCACTTGTATAGTGAGAAATTATGTAGTATCTTGTGTCTGTTACTTTTGGTGACTGACCTTAGTGTGAGGTAAGTAAGTGAACAGCTCTTAACATTGTGTTCATGTCCACAGAACTTGTATTGTGTGTATTGTGGAGCTGTTACAAATAAATGATTAGTCTGCCACTATGAGCGGGAGGTCGCCGGTTCGAACCCCCCCGCTCATGCAGCTTTGCCATCAAGCTGCCGGCGCTCAGAGGGAGCAAAATTGGCCTTGCTCCTTCTGGGTGGGTAGATGACGCTCTCTCCCCACATAATTTCTAGGGTGATGTCTGCAGCACAGGGCGTCTGTGAGCTGATGTATCTGAACTGAGCCGCTGCGCTTTCCTCCAAGCATGCTGTGATGCTGCTCGGTAATGCTAATTCCGTAGCAGCTTGAAAAGATGCGGTGGCTGACTTCACATGTATCGAAGGAAGCATGTGTTAGTCTTCACCCTCCTGGTGTGTTGGGGCATCACTAGTCCTAATGAGTGGGTTGGGTAATTGTCTGTGTAAATTGGGGAGAAAATGGGAAAAATTTTAAATAAATAAATGATTAGTCAACACTAAAATTAGGAGTCGACACATTTTTATAAATGCTAATATTGATCATTTTTTGCAGCCCTAGCTTAGAACCACAGCCAATTATAAAAATAAAAACACATTTTAGACCCAAAATCTAAAATGATTTACAAAGGTTTAATTTCTTTTGCTTAAGCACCCAAATAACCCAAATATGTTGGGTTTGCTTTTCAGCACTAAGGAGGACACGGATCGTCACCCCGAGCGGCGGATGAAGGCGGCATACGCGGCGTTCGAGGAGGTTAACATGCCCCGCCTTAAAATGGAAAACCCTAACATGCGCCTGTCTCAGCTCAAACAGCAGCTGAAGAAAGAGTGGACGAAATCTCCGGAAAACCCCCTGAACCAGCGCTTCGTCTCCTACAACACCAAGTAACCCCAACGAAAAGACTGCTGCACCAAACGGGGGTGTGAGGGGGGAAAAGAAAAATAACAATAAAAATGTGAGAGAAAAAAAAAAAAAGAAAATCAGAAACGACATTTAGATTTAATTTAATTAACGCATTCTGCATTGTTTTCACAATAAAGGCTTCTAATTTAAAAGAACTGATCATCAGATTTAAGTGCAATTGTGCCACATTTAAACCCACCAATATCCATCTGTTTATTTTTATTTTTTTTTATTATTTGCAGTTTTGTGTCGAGGAAATGCAGTGCACTGGAGAACAGATGTGATAGAGCTGCTCTGATATTGAAGCAGGGGGTAGTTAATGGGTAATGGGGTGCGGTAGATGGAGGGTTAAGTGCTGTGTGGAGAATTTTAACCCTTTGAGCACTGGAATGTGTTGGTATTGCAATAATACACTGAGCAGCACTATGCAAGATTGGGGGAGGGGTTCTATACATCTGGCCTTTGCTCTGATTGGACATTTTCATTAAAAGAATGATTGAGTTGGACACCAGAACTTTACAGTGTGGGTGATTTCCTGTTCTAAGCCAATCGTACGGAACTCTGCCTGTGCTGTGGACAAAGGAAGTGGACTTGGGTACGGCACACATCCATTAAAACAACATTAATGAGTCATGGTTGCAAAACAATGAACAAGTGTATTAGGGTCTGATATATTAATAGGAATGAATGAGGCACCACAGAATCTGCCTGGCAACCATTTAGCATCACCACAGTCACCACCTGGGATACCATAGCAGCCCGCTTGCCTTACACTACTTCCGTATGTACAGCTCAATAAATATTGCCCATATCAGTCTAAATATTTTATTTCATTTATTGTTCCTGGTAACTTTGATCTTCTTTAGAAATAGCTTTGCCTTCCAGATGCAGCAGTGCTGCTGGAGTTTTTAAACACTGTGTTTAATCGCTCACTGTCGGAGACAGAAGCTCTGAAACTGTTGCTGCACAGGTTGTGGTTTGTCATCTTCTAGTCCTTTGTTAGTGAACACAGGACACTGCTTACCACAGGATGCTGCCCACAGGATGCTGTTGATGGTCTATTCTCAGTCCAGCTGTAACAATGTGGTGTTTAAAAAGTCCAGCAGCACTGCTGTGTCTCTAATTCACTCATACCAGCACAACACACACTAACACCTAATGTGTGTGTATATATATATATATATATATATATATATATATATATATATATATATATATATATATATATATATATATATATATATATATATATTGTTCTATACATAATGTATAAACTTCGGACAACATTTCTTCCAAATTCCAAGTAAAAATATTGTCATTTAGAGCATTTATTTGCAGAAAATGAGAAATAACAAAAAAGATGCAGAGCTTTCAGACCTCAAATAATGCAAAGAAAACAAGTTCATATTCATTAAGTTTAGAGTTCAGAAATCAATATTTGCAATATTTGGTGGAATAACCCTGGTTTTTATTCATAGTTTTCATGCATCTCTGCATGTTCTCCTCCACCAGTTTTACACACTGCTTTTGGATAACTTTGACACTCCTGGTGCAAAAAATCTAATTTCCCTCTTGATTATATTTTATCCAGAGTTTTTTTAATTTAGAAAAAAAAAAAGAAACTTATCGTTTTTGAGTGGTCTCTTATTTCTTATCTATTTTTTCCAGAGCTGTATGTGTTTGTACAGTGCAGTAGTTCTGCTGGAAAATCAATTGAGTATCTAATGCATTCAAGCTGACCTGCATGACTTCACACGAGTATATGAGTCCGGTGTGGAGAATTCCCAGTGGCTGTTGTACACCTGCATCCAAACACGTGCACACACACACACATTCACACACACACACACACTCTTTCTCCAATCAGCCCTGATCAATACATAATCTCTGCTCAACACTGGAACTGATCAATAACGGGTTAACGGATTACCTTCCAAGCAGAACGTTCAGTTATCCCACTGATCCAGGTTTAACCACTCGTTGTAGATCTTGTTGTATCACTGTTATTATTATTATTATTATTATTGAATAAGGTATTATATTTTATTTCAGTTCTGCACCACAGCTGTACAGTTAGTGTGGCTAGTAAGTAACAGAACTGTCTGAGAACTTGAGAACCAAAATTGTGGAAAAATATCGCAAATCACCGAAAAAGGTTACAATACATCTCCAGAGTTGTTCCTTTGTCCACAATGCGGAACATAATTAAGAATTTTACAACCAATGGCAGTGTAACTCACCTCCCTCTATGTGGACGAAAGAAAACAACTGATAAAACGTTGCAAAGCAGAATAATACGGATGATGGATAAGCAGCCCCAATCAAGTTCCAAAGAAATTCTATCTGTCCTGCAGGCTCAGGGTGCATCAGTGGCGGTGCGAACCCAAGAAGACACAGAGTTGTCAAAAGCTAGTCTGCAGTTTGCCAAAATGTACTTCTTGTGGACAAACAAGACCAAGATAGAGCTTTTTAGTAAAAGCACATCATTCTACTGTTTACCAAAAACAGAATGAGACCTATAAAGAAAATAACATAGTGCCTACAGTCAAACATTTTTTTGAACAAACAAAGATGTTGGGCGTGTTTTGAAGCATCTCGCACTGTGTGCTTTCACTGTGTGCAAGGCATCATGAAAGCTGAAGATTATACCAAACGGATTTGGGTCTCAATATAGAGCCCTGTGTCAGAAAGCTGGGTTTGTGTCCTAGGTCATGGGTCTTCCAGCAGGACAATGACCCCAAACATACTTCAAAAAGCACCCAGAGATGGATGGAAACAAAGCATTGTAGAGTTCTGAAGTGGTCAGCAATGAGACAGTATTTAAATCCCATTGAACACCTGTGGAGAGATCTTAAAATTGCTGTTGGGAGAAGGCACCCTTTACATATGAGAGACCTGGAGCAGATTGCAGAGTGGGTGTTAAGAATTGTGCTGATGGTTATTGGAAGCGATTGATTTCAGTTAATTTTTTTAGTTTTGCGTGAAGTTTTATAAATGTTGATTTTTTCTTTTTTTTTTTCTTTTTTTCTAATACACACAAAGGAAATAAACTGGTGTATACCAGAACATGTAATTGCAGTAATTTTCTAGAAAAAAAAAAATATATATATATATATATATATAATCAATGTGTTTTCTTTATTTTCATGACTATTTACATTGTAGATTCTCACTGAAGGCATCAAAACTATGAATGAACACGTGGAGTTTTATGTACTTAACAAAAAATGAGCTGTCCTCCACAGTCACCGGACCTGAACCCAATCCAGATGGTTTGGGGTGAGCTGGAGCACAGATTGAAGAAAGCAAAGGGGCCAACAAGTGCTAAATAAACACCTCTGGGAACTCCTTCCTTCAAGACTGTTGGAAAACCATTTCAGGAGACCACCTCTTGAAGCTCATTGAGAGAATGCCAATATATATTATATGTATAATAATACATTTTCCTGATTATTTAATTTACACCATTGTACTTGACTTACTATCTTTATCTTTGACAGTGTTGTGTAAACTAAGATTTTTCAAATTGATGTTTAATTTCATGATGTCTCTTAATATAAAACTCCTTATCTATGGCAACTTTAGGACTCTTTGGCCCGTTTTTTTGCGCTAGAAATGCGCACTCTCTCCGCTTTTAGACTCTTTGGCCCGTTCCTGACACCTAGCGTTCAAACTTTGAATCTCACATTATAAAAACCTGCTTAACAGCGAGCCAACTTTCATTCTCTTTCTAAAATACCTCGTGGGCCTCTCCAAAAAAGGAAATGGGCCGTAGTTTGGACACCCCTGCTCTAAATCCTCGATTCGATTTTACGGTCGATTTGATTCGATTCGATTCTATTCTCGATTTTCTTTTTTTTCTACAGCAGAGAGAGGCCTATTGCAGTTTTAGATTAGTCTATGGTCAGTCATTGGTTTGATTCATCAAATTTACAATATCTTATTTCAAAAGGTGGGCTTGATATAAGTGATGCAAAGTGATACAAGTGATCTATAATACACCACATTAGGCACTAATAAAAAATTAAATTATTTAATTAAGATATATATGTAATGCCAACTAGTGTTTTTTTTTGGTAGCAGCAGTGTGCACTGTTAAAACAGCAATGTGCAACATAACAAAATAAGTAATAAAAAAATACAGGAACAGTCATGTACAAAATAATAGAACAATTAGAGCCTTAACAAACTGAACTCTATCCTACTATAACTGTTCAACATGAAAAATTAGACTTGGTCGCTGAGAATGACAAGTTTTATTATTAACTTTATCTGAGAGAAAGATGCTCCTTAAGGTTCCAAAACTATTAACATGTTTGAGGCTAGACAAAACAACTGTTATTTTTATATTTTCTAGTTTTCTTTAAGAAGATGAGAATGTCCACATTCTCTGGAGAAAGGGCTGCTCTTTGAGCAGTCACAACGTCTGCGGCGTCGGCTACAGTGTGCTGCACCATTTGCGTAAATTAAAATCGTGACACCCCTAATATATATATATATATATATAGAACACGAGAGCGAGTGTGTTATCACGAATAACATCACGGTTTTTCTTCCCTTTTTTCCACGAGTCAGCGCTGTGGGCTAAGGGCAAGTGTGCCGCGGCTGAGCGCTAGCCTGTGCTAAGCTAACGCTGCTGTTGGTGCCCATGGAGGCGATGACTCAAAACTGTCCTGTGTGTATACGCCGTTACTCGGCAACGCGTTGGTGGAGTGATACAAGTTTAGTGTGAGAAGGCCGTGATGTTATCAGGAATATCATCACATCTAGAACACTTCTCAACCAATCAGATTGTGAGGTCGGAACTAACTGTTGTATAAATATATATATAAACCAAATGATTACTTACCAGTTTCTCAACATCGCTATCACAATGCACACTTGAGATGACAGCAGTGTGTGGATGAGCATTGTCCTGTTGGATTAGTGCATCAAAGTGCCTGTAAAATGACTGAAGATGACCCACTGTCATTCTGAGTAACTCCATGACAATCTGGCACATTTTTTTTTTTTTTTTTTTTTTTTTTTGATGATGATGATAGGTATACGTAAATCATTTTTACAGCTAAGATAAATTTGATATTATTATTAATGGTCTCAATTACCAGTCTTTCTTGGTCTGATGAAAATTATGAAAATGAGACATTTTCATGATGCCTCCACTGCATCGTGAAGGTTGATCTCCATGTCCTTGTCTGTTACTTAGCCCTGCAGTGTGCGTGTGTGTGTGTGTGTGTGTGTAGATGAGAGAACCCACCCTGGACCCCCACCAGCCTGCAGAGCAGCGAGCTAAAAATAGCAGCGGAATTCCCTCATCGAGCGGAGCGCAGCGTCAGCAGAGCCTGCAGCGCAGTTCATCACACACACACACACACACACACACACACACACACACACACACACACACACACACACACACACCTCCCTTCTGCATGAAATGGCTCAGTGCTACACCTTCTTCACGTTTTATTCCTCAGAGCTTTACAGCAACCCCTCACCCCTCAGCTACACACCGTTACTCTACCGATATACTGAAACACTGATACACTAAATTTCCAAATATCTGTCGATATCCTTTCTAATAAATGCGTTATTCAGCACTTAAATCGTTCCAACTGCTGACACAGATGTGCAAATGCACACATATACAGTGTCTAATGTCTGAAGAAGAGAAAGGAATACTGCAAATAATGGAGAAGGACACTATTGAGCAGATAAACAAACTCCAGACGTGGACTAAAGTGGTATAAATCCCTGGAATTCCACAGCAGCAGGGTTGCCAGGTCCAACAAAAATATCCACCCCAAATTCAGTCTAAAACCCGACACTCAGAAGCTTAAACTAGTCCAAAATATATGTCTGTCACACGTTTGAAGCAAATGGCAAAACAACTATTAGTGTATGACTTCGTGTTTTGTTTATAAGGGATGCATTATCGGTATTGCTATTTACCCTAACACTATTAAATATATTGTAATATATATATTTTTATTATTTGTTTTATAACAGTTTTATATCCCAGTCAGAAAAAAATATATATAGTAATATAATTAGCAAAAAACGGACTTTTATTTACTCTTTTCTGTTCTTGCCCCTTCTAAACTCTCTTCTCTCCTCTTTCAATATAGTATATATTTTTTTCATCACTTTGATTTCTGGTTACATTGGATTTCTCTCTCTCTCTCGCTCGCTCTCTCTCTCTCTCTCTGTACCTCTCTCTCTCTATCTGTATCTCTCTTCTCTCTCTCTTTTTCTGTATTCCTCTCTTTCTCTTTCTCTCTCTCTCTCTCTCTGTATCTCTCTCTCTCTCTCTGTATCTCTCTGTCCTTCTCCATCTCTCTCTCTTTTTCTGTATTCCTCTCTCTCTCTCTCTCTCTCTCTGTTTCATGCTGTCCCTTATATTAAACAAGAATTTGGCGGGAAAACCGCAAACCTGGCAATTCTGCACAGCAGCGATCTGGAATACCACTACAACCCAACCACACCAACCACCTAGGACACCACAGAATTAACCTGGTACACTATAACCCTTTGGGATGCCCTATCAACCTAATGGGATGCCACATAAGAACGAGGGACACCACATTAAAAACCTGGGACACCAAGGCAACCACCTGGAATACCAGAGCAACCACCTGAGATACTGCAACAACCTCCTGCAACATTATAACAACAAATACGGATAATACAACAATTTAGGTCACTTTAGCTGTTCAGGTGCACAATGGAGTGGCCAACGTAATTCTAAAACTCACAAGTAATTCCCTTGCAGCCATGTGGGATAACAAACACCCGGGACACAATAGCAACAACCTGTTATACCACTGCAACCACGTGGGACACTATAGCAACATTCTGGGACACCACAGCAACCAAATAGGACACAATTGCAACACTCTGTTGGACCAAAGGAATAACATATTTTACCACAGCAACCATATAGGCTACCATAGCTACCACCTAGCAACCTCATAGCAACAGTTTGGGAACCCACAGCAATCACCCGAGACACCATAGGAACAACTATTATCAACTATTATCCCACAGCAAATATCTGTAACACCACAGTAACAACCTAAGATACCAAAGCAACCACCTACAACCCCTGGCAAAAAGTATGGAATCACCAGTCTTGGATGAGCACTCCTTCAGACATTTCATTCTGTAAAACAAACTCTGATCAAAAACATGATACAATAATAAGGTCATTCCAAAGTGCAACTTGTTGGCTTTCAGGAACACTTAAAGAAATAAAGAAAAAACATTGTGGAAGTCAGTGAATGTTACTTTTATTGACCAACCGCAGGGAAAAAAATATGGAATCACTCAATTCTGAGGAAAAAAGTATGGAATCATGAAAAACAGATAAACAAAAGATGATTCAAAATACATCACTAGTATTTAGTTGCACCACCTTTGGCTTTTATAACGGCTTTCAGTCTCTGAGGCATGGACTTGATGAGTGACAAACAGTATTCTGCATCAATTTGGTGCCAACTCTCTTTGATAGCAGTTGCCAGATCAGCTTTGCAGGTCGGAGCCTTCTTGTGGACCATTTTTTTCAATTTCCACCACAGGTTTTCAATTGGGTTGAGATCTGGACTATTTGCAGGCCATGACATTGACTGAATGTGTCTTTCTCCAAGGAATGCCTTCACTGTTTTTGCCCTATGGCACGATGCATTGTCATCTTGGAAAATTATTTAATTATCTCCAAACATCTGTTCAATTGAAGGGATGAGAAAACTGTCCAAAATGTCAATGTAAACTTGTGCATTGATAGAAGAATTAACCACAGTCATCTCCCCAGTGCCTTTGCCTGACATGCAGCCCCATATCATCAAGGACTGTGGAAATTTGGTTGTTTTCTTCAGGCAGGCCTCTTCATAAATCTCACTGGAACGGCACCAAACAAAAGTTCCAGCATCATCACCTTGTCCAATGCAGATTCTTGACTCATCACTGAAGATAACTTTCATCCAGTCATCCACAGTCCATGATTGCCTCTCCTTAGCCCACTGCAGTCTTGTTCTTTTATGTTTAGGTGTCAATGATGGTTTTCTTTTAGCTTTCCTGTATTGAAATCCCATTTCCTTTAGGTGATTTCTTACGGTTCGGTCACATACATTGGCTCCAGCTTCTTCCCATTTATGCTTCATCTGTTTAGTTGTACTTTTTTCGGTTTTCAAGACAAATGGCCTTAAGTTGCTTGTCTTGACGCTTTGATGTCTTTCTCGGTCTACCAGTACGCTTGGCTTTAACAACCATTCCATGCTGTTTGTATTTGGTCCATATCTTGGATACAGCTGACTGTGAACAGCCCACATCTTTAGCAACCATGCGTGAAGAGTTACCTTCTTCAAGAAGTTTCACAATCCTCTCTTTTGTTTCAAGAGACATTTCTCTTGTTGGAGCCATGGTTCTTGCCACTCTAATTCGTCCAGCAGCCCTCCAAGGTGTCATGACTGCAGGTGATTTTAACTGCAGACTAACGAGCAGATCTAATCTGAGGCAGGTGTCCATTTAGGGAAAGGAAATTGACTGGGTGTGTCCCTATTTTCTACCTTCAATTTGAGTGATTTCATACTTTTTTCCTCAGAATTGAGTGATTCCATATTTTTTTCCCTGTGGTTGGTCAATAAAAGTAACATTCACTGACTTCCACAATGTTTTTTCTTCATTTCTTTGAGTGTTCCTGAAAGCCAACAAGTTGCACTTTGGAATGACCTTATTATTGTATCATGTTTTTGATCAGAGTTTGTTTTACAGAATGAAATGTCTGAAGGAGTGCTCATCCAAGACTGGTGATTCCATACTTTTTGCCAGGGGTTGTAGCAACTTTAACGCCCATGTTTTAAAGCAGGCAGAGGGCCAGTTTTGCGATGCACTGCCCCCTGCTGTTAAAGAGCAGCTCCACTGTCCAGTTTCTGTCCATCTGAGGCCTTTATCCCAGTGTGTGTGTGTGTGTGTGTGTGTGTGTGTATGACCGGTAAGATGAGAGGGATTTGGCGGGCCTTTGAACTCATCGCCTTCAATTGCACATTTCTCCCCCCATCTATTCCAGAGCGTTCCACTCACACTGCTTACTCTCCTCATGTTCCACACACACACTCCTCACACACTCCACACACACACCTCACACACATTCCTCACACAGTCCACACACACTCCTCACACTTTAAACAATTCTTATATTCCAAACACTCTATATACTCCTCACACTCCACACACTCTCCTCACACTCTCCTGCCTCATGACCCTCCTTCACACTCCACTCACCTGCACATTAATGGTGTGTGTAAGCGCTTGACAGTGTGTGACTTCTTCAAAGTGTGTGACGTACGCTGTGTACAGTGTGTGGGCTCCTGCGCTCGTGCGACAGGGCCCCTGTGTGTGTGTGTCTGTGTGGCTCTTTGTCACTCAGGCCATTTGCATGGCAGCTCTTAACAAGCTGCGCTCTTTTCTTCACTCTGCATTCTAATTACATGTCTCAAAGAGACACATACACTCACAAGCACACACACACACACAAGCACACACACACACACACACAGGCCAGCCATCACTTCTGAGAAACAGCCTGACTGGACGATGACCAAAACCCTGTCCGGAGCGCTTAAAGGCTGCGGTCAAATCTGAGCTAAACTGCACTGAAGATAAACCAGGGATTTATTTTAATATAAAGAGACAAGGTAAGATGCATCATTTCCTTTTTTTTAAACCATAAAACATCATCAAAGAACATGACAAATAATCAAGCATCATCAAGAAAACATTAAAATATCATTGAAAATCTTCAAAATGTCATCAGAAATCATTAAAATTATCATCAGAAATCATTAAAATTATCATCAGAAATCATTAAAATTATCATCAGAAATCATTAAAATATCATCAGAAATCATCAAAATATCGTTAGAAATTATAAAAAGGATTATCAGGATTTTGAGAGTGTTGATTGGGATTGTAAACGTTTGCCATTAAATCTTTTAATCTCAATCTCTAAATTGTGTATTCAGATACAGTTCTCAAAATTAAAAAAAATATTTAACATTTTTGTTTATGTTTTAAATCAATCTATGTCAAAATGTTACAAAATCCACTGTAACAGAAAAAACAAAAAAAAATCTTGAACTGGAATTTGGATTGTTTCCAAAAATCTAATTAAATTGAACAACATTTTTTTATTTTCTATGTAAAAAATACAATATTGAGATTGTAAGATTGTGTATTGGTGATAATATGTTTATGTATTGGTGTACAAGTATTTTCTATGATCTATGATCATTTGATAAAGTGTTTTTAATTGAAATGAAAACGATTATCACTATTATCAATATAATAATGGACAAATATGCAGTTAAATTCCTAATTGGAAATCCTAATTGTTTATCTAAAATTGTTTATTGAATATTATTATAGAAGATGCTGAAAAGGTTGTTTACGGTCGTGTTGGAGCAGAACCTATAGCGTCAGCAGCAGATTATGGTCTGTACTGAAGGTTTTACTGGAAGTCAGTGTCGGTCAGCTGGAGACGTTCAGCTCTGGAGCTTCTGGAGCTTCTGGTTCTTCTGAACCGACCGGACTACGGTGTCAGAACCCAGCCGTGAGGTTCTGTGATTCAGGTTCAGTTCAGAGGTGTGTGTATCTGCAGGTAGTGGTGCAGCGGTGTATCAGGTTCACTGCTGAATTGAAAGTGTGTGAACAGTCAGATTAAACCGTCTTTACTGGTTTTTTTTGCTTTTATTGGTATTGATCACCAATCAGATGAACCCTGCAGGCAGGGGTCTCATTCTACAGCCCCCCCCCCGAGAGCTGTTTATAATACAAAAACACACTGTGCTCTGATCTGCAGCTGCAGTGGCGAGGGGGGGATTGGGGGTGGTGGTGTTCTGTCTGAGTGAAAAAATGGCGCAGTGACAATATTTCACACTCAATAATAATAATATTACTAATAATAACATGTCAGACATCCCAGCATGAAGATGTAGAGGTTCCTAATGGTGTTCTGTGAAAATTTATCCCATATATCTTAAATATTCTCACACAGTTCCTGCAGATTTTGTGGCAGTGGTGGTGGAGTGTTGATAGTGCATCCAATAGCATCTCACACATTGAATAGGTCTGGTGATGGGTCTTAAAAGGGGACAATATATATATATATATATATATATATATATATATATATATATATATATATATATATATATATATATATATATATATATTTTTTTTTTTTTTTTACGCGACGTAGAATACAATAATATGGGCTATACAAAACATATTCATGGAGTTCTTTGCACAAAATGACTCTCACATAAAGAGATCTCACCAGCTCTATTCTTTTAAAGTGAGCCATTTAAGGGCTCTGTCACTTTTATGCAAATAACCTGTTGCTGGTCACACATGTTTATGCATAATGTTTACCACAAATTAGTGTTAGCTTGTGCAAAATAGCTAGTTCATGCTTAACTGCAATAGAAGCACATTAAAATTAATTTTTGGAAAGTCCTTATATCTCCCTCATCTGCTGGCTTAACACAGACAGTAGGTACAGATCCCTCCTTCAGAAGAAGTCTGCTGGATAATACTGCTGTGTATTGTCTGAGGTTCTCAACCAAAATGACTGAAATGGCAAATCAGCTGATTTACAAAAAAACTGTGCAATGTCGTACAGTGCCATGTTAAAAATGTGTTAGATGCCTTTAGAAATGCTATCAGTACTCCACCTCTATTGTTTAACTGCTATATAAACCATTTTCAAAAGCATCTAGAAAGGACTGTGTATTAAACTAACCTTTATAACAAGAAAATTAGCGTTTTAGTTTAAATATTCAAGAGGGTTGTTTAATTTCTCATGGTTCCATCCAGGACCACTGGTTTTACTGGAGAACCCTTAAATCTGTAGTGATGTCCTTCAGTGAACGAGCTGTGTGTATCTGTGTGTGTGTGTGTGTGTGTGGGGGGGGGGGGTGGTAATAAGTAATCAGGAACACTCATCTGTTAGTGACAGCCCCCCTCATCCCTCCCTAACCACTGCAGCATCCCACCACACACACACACACACAAACACACATTTAAACGCATGATGCTAACTGCATGTCTATGTCACACCACTGTCCTCACCGTGTGACCCTCACATAGAAGGAAGCCCCCGGACTCACATACAATACCTGCATTTACCACATACTGAAGGCACTGTTTCTGCAAAGGGTAGAGCATATACAGTACTGTTTTAATCACAATATGCTAATCAGCCAGTATCATACTAATATAAACCAGTATAAACTACCAAATGTTGTGTTTTAAACACTGGTATACATGTAAACCACAACAAAATTGATGCTGGAATTTGCTGTGTTCAGCAGGTTGGCTGTTAAAGTAGCACTAGGTAGGATTTCCTTGATTTTTGATCTTTTTAAAGAAGTAAAATCACAGCTTGAAACTCACTGCAGCGCTGCATTGAGGTGTAACAGAATGAATAGCGGTGCTTTCGTGTCTGTGCCGGAGCTCCTCTGAGCTCAAACCAGACTCTGTACGTTTTCCGAGTTGGCCGCAACCAACGCTCGCGAGAACTGCGACCTGCTTTCCGACCTTTAGTTCTAACAGTTCTACAAGAACTACTGGTTCATTCTTTACGAACTATCATACAGACACTCTGGCAGAAGCTGGAAAGAGAACGAATATGTCTGTGAAAGCCAGAAAACAAGAAAGAGAAACTAATCTGCCTGAAACATTTATTACACTCTACAACTGTAGGGGGAGCCCACGAGCACAAAATCTCAATCCTACCTAGTGGAGCTTTAAAGCATATTTACTTCTTTGGTGGAATCTCGCTCTGCTGTCACCCTACTCATGCTTCTGCCACCATGCTCACTACTACTGCTCCACTCACTGTACTGCCGCCCTGCTTAGTCTACTGCTACCCTGTTTATTCAACTGCCACCATGCTTCCTCTACTGACACCCATCTTGTTCTACTGCCACCGTGCTCGCTGTAATACCACCCTGCTCATGGTACTGCAACCATGCTTGCTCTACTACTGGTCCACTTACTGTACTGCCGACCTGCTTAGTCTACTGCCACCCTGTTTATTCAACTGCCACCATGCTTCCTCTACTGACACCCATCTTGTTCTACTGCCACCGTGCTCGCTATAATACCACCCTGCTTATGGTACAGCCACCATGCTTACTCTACTACTGCTCCACTCACTGTACTGCCACCCTGCTTGCTCTGCTGCCACCCTGCTCGCTCTACTGCCACCATGCTCGCTGTAATCCCACCCTACTCATGCAACTGCCACCTTGCTCACTCTACTACTGCTCCACTCGCTCTACTGCCACCATGCTCGCTGTAATGCCACCCTACTTGCTCATGCAACTGCCACTAATCACTCTACTGCCACTCTGGTCACGCTACTGCCACCCTGATCGCTCTACTGCCACCCTGATTGCTCTATTGCCACCCTGATCACTCAACTGCCACCTTGATCATTCTACTGCCACCCTGATTACTGTACTGCCACCCTTCTCGTGCACCACTTGCTCGACTGCAACCTTGATCGCTCTACTGCAACCCTATCACTCTACTGCCACCCTGATCACTTTACTGCCACACCACTTGCTTGACTGCCACCTAATCACTCTGCTGCCACCCTGTTGGGTCTACTGACGCCCTATTAACTCTATTGCCACTAGTGCTCGACTGCCACTTTGATTGCTCTACTGCCGTCCATATTGCTCTACAGCCACCATGCTCGCTGTAATGCTACCCTACTCATGCTACTGCCATCCATCTTGCTCTACTGCCACCATGCTCGCTGTAATGCCACCCTGCTCATGCTGGCGCCACCCTGTTCACTCTACTACTGCTCCACCCACTGCACTTAGTTTACTGCCGCCCTGTTTACTCGACTTCCACCATGCTTACTCTACCTGCTTCCACTCGCTTCACTGCTTCCTGTCTTATTCTGCTGCCACTCTTTTTCTCTACTGCCATCGTGCTTGCTGTAATGGCCACCACCATGCTCACTCTACTACTGCTCCACTCACTGTACTGCCATCTTGATCACTCTACTGCCACACCGCTTGCTCAAATGCCATCCCGCTAGCTCACACTGCCCATGATCCTCTAATCTTTGAGTGTGAGAGAGTGAGTGGGCTGCAGTGGCTGATCTGAGACCAGTGCTCAGGGCTAACTCAACTGAGATCTAAATTTAGAGTGCTGGTGGTCATGAGTGAGAGGCTCCTGTGGTGTGTGTGCAGAACAGGTGGGGTGGCAGGGAGGGGGCTTTCACAAACATACACACACACACACACACATACACGCACACATACACTTATACACTCCATATAAATAATACACACAGAGGCTTACATAAGAGCCGTACGCTTGATTAGCTTCAGGACCGCCGTGAGGCCGGGAAAGCCCGCGCTGACGCTGCAACACTAACCTACACACTGTGTTCCACAGATGGCCACTGTCCTACAGCATGTGTTAAATGATCTACGTTCCAGATAGATATCCTGCTGACCTGTGGCCTGGGTCGTGATCCTTTGGGTCATGATATTCGGAGAGCGACTATTTGGCAAATTAAAGTGATTTTGTAATGTATGCTCGCTGTCCACTTTATTAGAAACAGGGGGTGCACGATAATATCTGAATCTTGATTCGGATTGTTGTTTGAAAAATGATTGTCAAGGATTCCCTGGTGACAGAACTGGCGGTGATGCAATGCACAAAAAAACTGCTGGCATTCATTTACAGTTTGCAAGAAAAAGTATGTGAAAATCAGTGGTGATACCCAGGCCCAGTGCTAAGAGCTAATATTTTTTGCCCACAAATCACACAGATAGCAACAGTACGTCGGCCCAACGTTGGCAGATGTCGCCTATGTCGCCGACGTCAGACCAAAGTTGGTCTGTGGTTGGCAGTATTTTTAGAACGTTGGATAATGGTCGTTAGGGAACGGAGGTCGGCGTTAAAATGCCAACGTTTTTCCAACGTCAGCTACACGTTGGTCTTTAGCTTATTCCCAAACAGCCCAAGTCTCACACACCAATATTGGAGCATGGCTGGAACATGCCAACTTACTGTATGCGCGTGTGTGTGCGCACAGACAGACAAATAGGGCACAGAACACAAACAAAATCACTCATACAGTTTTAATAGAGCAGCGAACACACACACACACACACACAACAGCAGTTTGCCATACTCCAAAACTGGTGCGCGCGTTTGTTTGTGTAGGTGTGTGCGCGCGCGTGTACAGAACGCTATAGGCTACACCTTTCTCGGGGTAGCGACTTGAACCCGAGTTTGGGCATAACCTACAGACCAACGTGGAGCTCGTTTGTGTCTGTGTGTGTGTGTGTGTGTGTGTGTGTACACGGATCACAGGTGAAGTTTAAGCCTTTAAACCATACTCGTTTTCATATGTTAATGCACACTTTCTGAAGCGCGTGGTCATTTCACTCAGGGAAAAACGACCGTTAATTCAGGCTTGTTTGTTTATATTTAAATTAAGAGAAGCTGAATACATCTATACGCAGTCGGATATGCAGCAGGGTAAGGTAAAATTAAGATAATATTTAATAGTGTATAATATATTGATGTTATTCAAAAGATATTTTAAAGCATTGTAAAATTACTGTATTGTATTTTATTGTTTTATACAAAGAGTACAATACAGTATATAGAGGCCGAAAATGTATTTTCATATTATTTTCATATTTTTGTGTCATACTTTTTATGTATTAGAACAATACAAAACAACGCAGAACAAAAAGGCAAATTTGACATAATTTAACACAAAAATCCAGACAAAATGGGCTGGACAAAATTACTGGCTTTACGAACTTTGTTTTCAAGCATATGATGCTTGTTCAAACTCACTTTCAAAATCAAACCTGAAACTATATTTTTTGGAGTTTTGTGTGTAATTATATACGTTTTGCCTTTATGTCCAATACAAACAAATAGAATGAACATCCATATATATGTTTAAAAGCCAAGTAATAATTACATCAAGTTAAAATATGTAGCATTCCTCTTTCTGTTTGTATTATGTTAATTTTGTAACACATACATTTTTCCCTTCAAAATACATATGATATATAATATAAAAACATAATAGCAATCCTTTTGCAATGAATTATTTTAGAAGTCATTTATTGTTGATTATTTTACATTCTTGATTAATGGTTATTTAATACGTAACATTCTTTTTACATTAAGTTATACAAATTCTTGAGCTAATAGATTTCAATATATAGAGGTTTACAAAGCCCTTGTCTTGCTTATGTAGATGGAAGCCAACATAGGGCCAACATAAAGCATTGGTTAATTGGCACTCAACGTCAGGCCAATGTAGTCCCGACATCAAACATTGGTTGGCACCCAATGTCAGGCCAACGTATAGGCCCACTGGCCAAAATGATGTTGGACCAACGTGTTTAACCATGCCATCATGCCAACGTAAACATTGATGTTGAGCCAATGTTGATCCAACGTATTTTTGCTATCTGGGTAGCTGGCTGTCTATCTAATGTAGCCAAATTATTCTCTATAGAGACACAATATTTGTTAGTCGTTCCAATGTTCATCTGCCCTTCATCGTAGCTGTAATAATTTATTACACTGATAAAACCAGTATAATACAATATAAGTCAGACCATCAGTTCCAAATTGGTTTCTTCACTGGTTCTAGCGCACAGGGCTGTGTGTGACCAGTGATTCGGATGGCCCGAATAGAGAGTTTCTGTCAAACAGAGTCAGATCACATCCCCTCCACCACCACCACCACCATTTCTCTCTCTGAAGCTGAAGCTGGAGTGGGATGGAAAGGTTAATAATTCATGCACTCGTAGGCAGCGCTGCCTCCAAAACCAGTAAAGCAAACGATACTTCATGCCGCCCAGGTGACTATATATCCAGGTCTCCAGAACTAATTACCTAATGAAAGCTATCAGGTTCCTCCTGCCATCGCCACACATCCACTCTGAATTTCAGCTCCCCCCCCCCAACCAAAACCAACCTACATTCACCATCACCAAAACTGCAGCGTACGCCAGCGGGTTCTAGGGTTTCATAGCGTTTCCTATTGACTGAGTGTTTAAACAGTCCACTCAGCAGATCACTTTCCACATCTCAGCCTTCGCCCTCATAGACACTCGGAATGACATAATCATGTCAGTCAGTCAGTAAGTGAGGTTTACTTAAAAAATTCACTTTGAATGAAAAGTATTTAACATATTATTTAATAAAAATATGACAAAGGAAAGCATCAACAATACATTTCAACAAGTATGTCTTCAAAAATTATGACTGATGAAAAAGTGTGAACATTTTTTACTAAACTAAGACCTAGAACTGGAATTTAATGCTTTTTAGTGTAGTTAGAAACTCATTGTAGTTTCTAAATAATGTATAGTAGTTAACAAATGAATGTTCCATACTAGAAACAAAATAATTATTAGTACGTATTATACGTAACATTCGTATGTTAGCTAGCCTGCTGCTAAAGTAAGCTAGCTCTCCCCTAACCTTAGTTCTCTTAGCTTATAATAAATGTTGGCTCTATAAATATTAATGTACTAACCCATTTAGTACCAACAAGAAGTGATGTTGGTGATGAAGAAGTGTTGCTATGTCAAAAAAAAAGTCACTGCAATTTCTCCTGCTGCTGTAGTCAACTTGCATTACTATCCACCATTAATAATGTATACTTTTTGATAGCTAAAACAGTGTTGCAAAACAAAAAAAGTGATACTATGATTTATTGTTGTTACGTACTGTTATTAAAATATCCATAAAATGAATCTCTATTATACCACGGTTATTTCCGACCCTGCAATGTGATTGGCTGAGAGGCGTTCTATGTGTGCCATTATCAGCAGGTAATTCACTGTAACCGAAGCTCTCCATGTATTACTTTGCCATATACAGGTAACCTAGCAACGATGCAGTGCTTACAAGCCAAACAGAGTAGCAATGGAACTATTTTTAAAACTAAACAGATTGTATTTTCTGGTTAAAAAGGGTGATTTTTTTTTACTAAACCAAGACAACTGGAATTTAATGCTTTTAAGTGTAGTTAGTAGTTACTGAGTAATTTGTAACGAATCTAGAATACTTTATAGTGAATACTGTGAGTATTTCATAGTAGATATTAAATATGTCAAAGTGGATACTAAATAGTTAATAGTGGAGACTGATATTAATAGTAGTTACTGAATAATTCATTCTGACTAGTAATTAACTTAAAATTAATACCAAATCATTTGTAGTTGATACTAAGTACTTCATAGTGGATACTGAATCATTCATATTAGCTAGAAAATAAATAATAGCAGTTAATGAGCAACTTATAAATCGAAGCAAAAATACTGCATAAATCAAAGGAACATGGCACAAAAAGTAAGGAAACTCGTGTTTGATAGTAATAAAGATTCTTGGCAATAAATCTTATTTCTTTACAAAGCCTGTTAATTACCCTTTAAATGGAGCCACATTTGAGGGATGAGCAGCCGAGCTGAGTAGGGTTGAGCCCAGGTCCAGCTACAAGATTCAGTATAGGTGTCTGCCTCAAAAATAATCATGCCAAGGGCGCTAAGTTGTCAAGCAGTCTAAATCACTGCCACTATGATCGGGAAATCAATGGTTCGAATCCCAGTCATGTAGCTTGCCATCAGCTGCTGGAGTCCCGAGAGAGCATAATTGGCCTTGCTCTCTCTGGGTGGGTAGATGGTGCTCTTATCCCTCATCACTTCTAGGGTGATGTCGATCAGCACAAGACTTCTGTGAGCTGATGTATCGGAACTGAGGTGCTGCGCTTTTCCTCCGAGCGTGCTGTGATGCTACTCTTTAACGCTGCATAAGCAGCAGTTCAAAAAGAGGAGGTGACTGACTTCACTACCCAGCTGGGTAGTAGCTGAATGTGTGGGACAATTGGCCTAGTTAAATTGGGAGAAAATGGGAAAAAATTTAAATAAAATAAGGCCTGGGCTATAGGGCAACTTCAAGCTGGTGTTCTGCAAAGCCAAGTAGCTGCATTATTTTGAATGATCCCTGATACCAGTATCTCCAAACTGAAGGCCAAGTTCCATATAATGGGGGATATCAGAGACAGGCCACGAAGTGGGCTTCCAAAAAAGATGGCACCCCAAGGAGATCATCAAACACCAAACAAGTCAATGGCAGAATAAGCTTTTTAGGCATTGGCAGAGAAGAATGGATGGGATTTAAAATATAAATTAACAGGCTTTCCAACGGTATAAGATTTATTGCTGAAAAGCATTGTTACAACAAAAAAATATTGTAAATACAAACACAAATTGACTTAATATAAGTAGTTTTAGTGGGTACTTAACAATTCACATTAGTTATTAAATCAATAATAGTAGTTATTGAGTAATTGATAGTAGATTTATAATAGATGTTAAATCATCATAGTAAATTACATCATTACCTTTACAGTGGCTTGTCTCAGATATCAAGTCCACTGCCATTTTGTGTTTTGTTTTTTTATCCAGCTAACCATCCTGGAGATTATTATCTATAATAAAAAATTGCAATATTTTATGTTTGCCATATTTCCCGCCTCTGCCACCAACTCTCATGGTGCTTTGTTTTTGTTTTGTTTTTTACAGGTGACCTTTAGTCCCCTGGTTGCTGGAGCCCACAAATCAGGCCTGCTTTTCTACATTGCTTTTTATCCCCACTGAGACTTTAATAATTATAAAAGGCTCCTTCTTGACTTTCTGACGCAGTGTCGGTGACTGACCACCCAACCTGGAAGCACATCACCAATCCCACCGCAGTGTATCATAGCACAACTTAGCATGGCAATCTCATGCCTGGAAAGGGAGGCCAGCCCTCATCACAACCTCTTATCTCCACTACACTTTTGTTTTTGCCCTCATTCACGTAAATGAGGTTATTAAATAAATAAAGTGAAATATCTATTTATAAAAGTAAG